>NW_013531704.1:733732-772739 GCF_000836235.2 Papilio xuthus
GCCGCACTCAACGATATCATACGTCGGTCTCTTGCCACCGTCAACGTGCCAAGTCTACTAGAGCCGACTGGTGTAGCAAGAGACGATGGCAAGAGACCTGACGCTATGAGTTTGATTCCATGGAAGATGGGTCGGGTGCTGGTATGGGATGCAACCTGTTCAGACACGCTGGCCCCTTCCCATCTACATGGAACCAACAACAGAGCGGGTGCGGCTTGTGAAGCGGCTGAAAATGCAAAAGCATGCAAATACAGGGGTCTAGGCTCCGAATATCATTTTGTCCCATTCGGCGTCGAGACCCTTGGTCCGTGGGGTCCTAGCGCTTTAAGACTTTTTAAGGACATTTCCAAAAAATTAATCGACATCACAGGGGACCGAAGAGCTGGCAGCTACCTCGGTCAAAGAATTAGTTTAGCTGTACAGAGGGGGAACGCTGCCAGTATCTTCGGGACCTTGCCTAAAGGGACTCCTTTTATTAACATATTTTAGTTAATTATTCGGTTTTTTTTTTAAATTTTATTTTATATCATAGATTTAAGAGTTTATGTATTATAAGTATATATATGTATAAGGATGTAAATAATTAATAAAAATGATTGACAATGTTATCGTACAACAAATCAATATATTTATGTATTCAATTTCATTGTCCTAGATGTGTATAAAGATTATGTAATAACTAACATACATAAGTCAGAGCAACTAATTGAAAATATAATAATTTTATGGCCAAGGATGTGTGAACCTTTTATAAAGTAAAGTGCAAACGCATCATATGTGTAAAAATCATGTTTATGTATGAGATATAGCGACCATTAAATTACTCTTGTTAGTAAGTGCTTCTATTTCCTAATTATTATTACGTCGCCTGGGCATTGTAGCGGATAGTCAACGTGTTACGCTCTATTTCATACTTGTCGTTACATGACTCCATACTTAGTGCTTCCGATGTACAAAGTAATAGTCTGCAAATGCAACATTAAAGTGACTTAAAGTAACCAGCCGTCCTTTACTTATTTTTTTTACTTTAAATTTTTATTACTCAGAGCATTTTTATTTGCCTTCCTTATCAGCGCTTGGCCACCTCGAGCCTGGTGAATCTGTAAATGCCTCTTCTAGGCAAGCAGTAGCAGTCCACACATGAAAAGAAGTCAAAGAAGAGCAATTTTTAAAAAAGAAATCAGAAAATTTATAATTTTTACTAAAGTATGGAAGAAAATCCGACACTGTACCGGTGTACTGGCGCAGCACTAGCCTTACTAAAATGACGACGTTTATGTCCCCTCACTAATTATTCTGACACTTGACTTTGTAACGAAAGCGCGCCGTTCGCGCCAAACGTTGAATGATACTATTCTTGTCTATGACAGTACCTACTGAGTTAGAAAGAGACAGACATATTACAGATTATATCATTATTGAATATGATTACCACGTATTGGAAACTTAAATTTCATCTTCCAATTCAAGTACTCACGCTTTACGAAAGGTCACTACGTGTATTGTGATTTTGTTATTTAATACGTCCGTAATTAGGTCCCGATATAATTTTTCGCGCGCATAAATTCCCGCCACTTGTACCGCTGACAGCTGTCATTAAACATGTCCGCCATTACGGTATCGATGAGAGGTGAATTTCACTTAACTCCATTGTAATTTTGATGCGATTTTGGAACGTGACATCGACACCTTGTGAACGAAAAGAAAAGCCTTTGTGTAACACGTATGCTTTTTCATAACTTTTTTCTCTATAAATCGTTCACAGTTTTATCTAGAAATGACTTCATTTAAGAGTCAAAGATATGTCTTTATATATATCATAAAATTTATAGAAATAGACTTTGTTGAAGTATAATATTTGTTTGGTCGATTTTTATGCTGATATTTATTAAAATAATTACAAACAGTTTGAGGTACAGTCAAGTACAGTATTCAAAACTCTTTTAAGTCGTATCCACGTTTCACGCGACTGTACCTAATTGAAAATACAGATTGCACGTGTACCCCTCAATATTGAAATGAGCTTCGATGTGAAAAATCCGAAAGAATATTAAAGTAACACGTCATAATTTTAAGAGAATTACATGATCACTACAATTTGGTGGTATAGCGAGTACAATCCGGTACAGAAGTTGATATGTCCTTCTCCCTGTTATTCTTGGGCTAACGAAAAATGAGACTGTTTTGGAAGAATGAGGTGTGATTCGAATTGTATTCTTCCTTCCAAAGCTAATCAACACGAGTTCAGAATATTTGTCAAAACAATTAGAATACCGTACTATCCACTACTCTGGAACACTATTCTACCCTCGTATGAAACAGATAGGTCATTACCAATTACCTGGAGGCCTCTGTTCTTTTGATGGGAAGGAGATCTTGGGTAGTGGATTTGGCTGAGATTGGGACGCGTAGGCAGTGTTCCCTTCGATATTTCGGCAAATTCAGGTAGCCAATTTATCGTTTGCCACATTGTAATATAGAAAAGTCAACCTTACTGTTTTTTCCTTTTTAATTGTTGTTTAATAATTATTACTTGTTTAAAAGACACTAGGTTACAAAGATAAATCTGTATCCACATGTCCTTATGTTTAAGAAACGATATTGGAAGATCTAGGTTGGTAGTCCAGTTGGAATATCGTCTCTGCTAAGAATGTAACTGTTCTATTAAATGCTGCTAGCTAATGCCTTCCGGTGAATGTATCGTTAATCTTCTGATAGCGATGTCCGGCGCTCCGTACACAGTGCGATATGCATACTCGAACAGAAAACACGTTCAATATCAATGAACTTCCTGTAGACTGCATAAAGGATTTAATTGGTGCGTACATTTGTTTATCTTCTTTTTAAGGTCTATTAATGTCAATGGTAAACATAACCTATAAAACTTTATGGTTAGCCCAATGTTAGTGACGTTGTGAAAAGTATAATCAACCGAAATTAACAGCGTCGGTGGTTCAGAGGTCAAGCACTTGGCTTGTAATCTTCAGGTCCTGGGTTCGAATCCCGCCATGTACCAATGTGTTTTTCGATTTCCGATTTACATATGTACATTTGTCCGACGTTCTTACGGTGAAGGAAAACATCGTGATGCAACCTGCACATATCTGAGAAGAAATCCAATAACATGTGTGAAGTCAACCAACCCGCACTTGGCCAGCGTGGTTGACTATGGCCTAGTCACCCGTGACTTTGGGTAGGCTCCGAGCTCCTCAGTGGGGACGTATAGTGAGTCTAAGTCGAGAGCTAAGTCTATTGATTAAGTTTGTTATTGTTTAAAATTTTAGATTTAGATTTTTTTAGATCAATTCTTTCTGTTACTATTGAATTCTATTATCCGAATAAAATAAATATTTCGAATTAATAATTATGGTGTTTTGGATAAAAATAATATAACGTTTTTAAAACCAGCGGTCTAGCTCAAAAAAATATGGCCGCGTGCATACATTCCCGTCAAAGTCCTGTTAACATCGATCCAGCCGTTACAAGCCTTGAGGACAAATATACTTTCACTTCGGTGTTCCTGCTGCTCGTTTGCCCCCTTCTGTTAAAAAAAAAAATTCGGACGGACGAAATATTTAATAATTAGCTCTTCGTTATCAGCTTCGCAAATACATGAGTGTTCGAAATATTTTTTTTAGCCATACAGACACTTCAATTTTATCAATAGATAGATAAAAATAAAAAAAAATCTTAAATTACATTTAAATATAAAAATGTGACTACAAGTTCTAATGTATGGTGCAGAATGCAGCTCAAGCAGCGCGTGCGACGACGCGTGCGAATCATACCGAGCGACTTGCCCATACACACGATAAGGCTGCCTACAAACTTAAATGTAAAATTTTCTTAAACGACTTATTTATTAAACTGTTCAAACTTTCGTGAGACATTATACAAAACTGATATATAAACACGGCTAAACACTCACGTATATTCGTCCGGTGGCGGCACCAACTAGTATCGAGCCCATCGGGGGCCCTTCATCAGGAAGAGTGGTACTGGTATTATTTCGCGGACGCGGCCCGTCGCTCACTGCTTATTTATGTAAAAATGTTCAGTCTGTACTACTCACACACACAGTCATTTGATGTCTACGAAAGTAGTTGTTTAGTGTAGATTTAGCGCTACATTCAGAATATAATTCAGGCAAAACTGTAAACCATATTTTATAAAACTGACTTCTATATTATTTAAAGTTAATAAAATCCTGATTTAATCTTATTTATATTAATAAAAGCCATTTTACAGCTATTGTTATATCATGAATAATTTGCATTTAGCACTGTTGAGTATAAGGAAAAAACTATATATATTTTTTATTATTTTATACGGCCTTTGGTTCTTATGGACATGCCAGTCTTATAGCAAACTACTTACAAAATAACAACAACGATTACAAAACGACAACAAAACAAGAGAAAGGATTTACAATTTTTTATGAAACCTTTAACTATAAATAAAAACTTCGTCTGCGTGATTCCTAATTCAACACGAGTTGCTCTGCAAAATGATTTATTAGCATTTTCCGATATAAATGCGTTCAATATTTATCTCATGATCTAGCGTGGTAACGTCGATACGGTCAACACCAGTTTTTGTGAACTCCTTGCTTAGATTCCTACATCTTACGACACTTGAGTGACATTTGACGGATCCATAATTAAAAAGTTTTTGTGATAAAAGAATTCGCATTTAAATTTCATTTGAATTATTACTCACATGATGAGAAGTTTATTTTTATCGGGATATTAAAATTATCTTCTTTAGAAATCTTACTAATATTATTAATGCCAATGTTAAGATGAATGAATGTTAGAAGGCTTCAAAGCAACTAAAGGGATCTTGCTGAGAGACAAAGATGTATAGCATAGTTTAAAAGGACACATAGGCTACTAAATAAGATTATATTTATTTCCTTAAAATTTTCAATCTTTTAAATCCTAGTAAACTCATTATTGATCCTATTAGGACTACAGTATAAGCCGCTATTAGCGATTTGTAAATATTTGTTAAAATAAAATCGAATAACTGTACCATCGAAATACAATTATAAAATTGAGCAATATTTCACCAAGCTAACTTCCTATGCCACAAATAAAGCTTTTAATTAAAGGGAAGCTTCTCGCGGACTTTAATTACTAGAATGACAGGCAATATGCATAATTTCACTCGACTCCCATAATTATCTTGCATCTTCCTTATTCATTTGCAATTTAAGTGACGCTCGTGAAATACTAAATTGATTTAAGAAACATTCAAAATCCTTGCCTGTATTTGGGTTCCGTAAATAAAGTTATTTTCAAACATTATTACCAATATTATAATTTATCCTCTACACAAACCTTTCCATTTATTTTACTTGTATTTATAAAGATCGATAAAAAAGTTTTAATCAACTATCACCAAATATGTTTTCGTTATATAAACATCCAAAGATGTCATGTTTATCTTGACAATGTTAATTTTGTAACAAACAAAGAATAAGTATGCAAAGATTTTTCTTATTTTATAAGAAGAGTGCTTACTTTTCTAAGATTACCGTGTAGAAATATATTTTAGATCAGTGAAGAAAGTTGTTCGTTAAAGGTTGCAACGTAAAAGTTTTGGTGACCATAACAAGAAATGTCTTTAACGATTTCCCGCTTATCCAGAAATGGTAAGGATAAAATTTTCTGAAGAACAATATAGCGGAACCTCGATAAATAGAGCTGTTGACTCTAACCTCGGAACATTTTAAAATGGATATTCAAACGGTGCAAACAAGGAGTACGAAGAAAATAATAAATTCCAATAACTGATAAAAGATCTCAGACGGGATACGACTTATATGTTTTCTATTTAATTCGCATTAAAAACGCATTAAAAAAACTATCCATATTACGTCTACGGCTAGCGGCTTGATGCGGTAATATTCTGTAGTTTCATTTAAACAAAAGAAAATGATAAGACCAGTACTTTAGTCATAAAACATCCTTCTTATAATTATAAAGGACTGCTACAACTAATTCATTAAATTCTATCGATTTTCTATCCCAATGATATGATACCAGGTCTGCAAATTTTAGTGCATCCAAGTATCTCCGTGAGAAACCGTCCGCTCGTGAACTGGCCCATCCCGGTTTAGGAGATATCGCACCAATCGGCCGACATCGGGCGACGCGCTTATGATCCGTCCCCAGCTCTGCGCTGATTTATTCGCTCAACTGCCGATCGTGTCACGAACCGCCGTGATCGCTTGCACGACACCAACTCAACGGCTCTCCCCCCGCAACTCTCCGCCGCTGTTTGCAACGAATCTTTTAAAAACGATAAATTGTCTCTTCCAGTTGACTGCTTATCGACTTCATCAATTTTGACTCATCGTTTCTTTGCCATGAAAGCAATATTTCGTTTTGATTAAGCCAACTAAACTAAATAACTTAATTGAAAGATTACATATTTGACTTACCAATCATGTACAAACTTACAGGACTACCCCGTCTTGCACATATAGCTCGCAGTATAATTTAAAAGCAATAAATTTTATAAAATATATACAATTTAACTATAACATTGACTACAAGATAATAGGTTATGTTATGAACTATACCATATATGGTACACATTAAGGGTAAGAGTAAGAAATTGATCGTTTTCCGAAAAACCTTTAACAGCTGGATCGAGGTGATTATTTGACCATGTGGTAATGTCCACGTTAAATATTATGAGGGTTGTTAACATTTATGACACTTAATTCGGTTGAATATAACACGACGTATCAGTAGCGTGGAGAATAACACGGACTTTGGCTTTTGTTTGTCGGGCGCAGATCATAAGATATAGCGATTTAAAATATCTTAGTTATTCCAAAATATTGCGATTTCGATTGGTAAAAAGCTTCTTTATATTTCAAATTTCTTTGGCATTGTTGTTTTTAATTCGTAGTATTAGGTCATAAGAAAAACTGACCAACAAAAGAAATTGTTAAGAACTAGAAATAGTGTCAGCTAAATCTCATATCACTTTAGAATCGATTCCAATCAGTTTTTTTTCGCTTAAAAGGTCAGGTAATCCATAAGCATTGTTTAATTTTATAAGTATTTTATAAGTCCCTCAAAAATAAATATTAAATTTCTTTTCATAGACAAGCGTTATTTCCCGGTAGAAAAAGGCGGCGACGTTGCTCGCCGCAGACGTTCTGTCTCCTGAAAGGGCGAAAAGTGGATTGCGGAGGTTCGTTTGACCACGCCAAGAGAGGGTCAGTGGTCTCTGCCTACAACTCTGGATTACACGTTGTGTTTGTTTGTTCTTAAATTTCCGCGATCGCTTAAGGCTTGGACGGTGTCACCTAAAATATAAAATTTTATGTGTTTCATCGAGATCGAATGGAACATTTCAGTATGAGTAACTGTTATAGCTTAATTTCAACATAATCATATCCGTAACCGATCTTTATTCTTGTGATCGCGACAAAATTAGTGTGGCGTTGTTTTATTACTTTCGTAATATAAGAACGGAAGCCGAGGTATACATATGTCTCGAATTTTTATGAGAAAAGACGAAGGAGGTTTAATGTTTTTTTTTTCAAATCTGGTAAAGAAACTCTTTACTTAAAGTTTTAAGATGGCGAAAGAATACGACAAACTTTCTGGAAGAATAACATATTTCAATAAGTCAGATATAAGAGAACTAGTAATTCGTATTTTTCCGTTACTATTAAAAAGCTTTTGCGCGAATTTTTTTCATACACAATTAAAACGAATATTATGATACAAGTTTATGTACGACTATACTTAGAACATGGGAAGAACTCACATACAAACAACACATACAAATGTATAAAGCAACGTACTTTTGAAGGTAGTTTGTGTCGAGTCAGCGTCCCTAAGTGTTTTAATTGGTTCATTGTAGCATCTTTTTATATTGATCTCCATTTTATATGTAGCATTTATATCCGAATCAAAGAGTATTGACCCTGTGATGAAGATTTGTTACGATGAATAAGTACTTCAAAATAATATTTTACTAGCCGTCACCCGCGGCTCCGTCCGCACGAAATAAAAAAAAAACATGATTACATGTGTGTCAAATTTCATCAAAATCCTATCAGTCGTTCCGGAGATACCTTCAACAAAACATCCATCCATCCACCCATCTAAAGATTCGAATTTACAATATTACTAAGATTTATAAGTCGAAGGAATTAATTTAAAACATGACTATTGAAACTAACTATACTTACAAACTTATTACCCTCATTTTGTCGCCTAAAATATTTAAAAAGAAATTTTAAACATTTAATTCAAATATCTGATTTGAACATACCAGCGAGTGCCAACCGATCAATCGGCCCAATGGGATTGTCCCATTGAGTCGAGATGTAGATAGATGTTTCTATGTTTGTAGTCGGATCGTTAGGCCGATTGGCTCAACGTGTAAAAACCTTTGCAACTAAGCTCACATCAACAAATATACATATATTCATGGGTACACAAAAATAAGAACTTGTTAACAGATAATACGTTGTTTATTTTACCTTTAATGAGTTTACTATGTTTTTAAATTGTATTTAATTAAATATATTGTTCGTTTTACGCATTACATCGTGGTAAAAACATAACAGTTTCACACTTCGATAAATATATTGTATTCGTGTATCATTAACAAGGAATCGATTATTTCTACTCGAATAAAATGACCAAATAGAGAAGTAATTAATGTTAATAAAACCTATTTGAATGTTATATTTAACGCAAGAATGTTAACAGTTGTCTCATGTTAGTAAAGTATTAAAATTCGTTTTAACTTTAAATGTTTAGTTATAAAGGCAATTATTTATTTTTACAAACACGCGCAGTAAAATTATTTCTAATTTCGTACGTAATGTTGTTGATTGTAGTTTACCTTATGATCGTTTGAATATTTAAAATTGGAAACAAAGCTGGATGTATTTATTCGTTTAACTTTTTAGGGTTCCTTACCTCGAAAGGAAAAACCGCAACCCTTTTAGAATCACGTTGTCAGTCCGTTCCTTCAAATAAATCAACAAACAACGTCCAAAAGGTAAGGGTTCTTTCTGTGAAGACCCTTTATCTCAGGAACGCGTGAAGGTATCAAGCTGGAATTTATTTATTACATGAACAGATATGATCCATTTTGTAGCCAAACATCTTCAGCCTCGTAAACAGCATCTGCAGTTCCTCTGGTGTTGCAGATGTCCATGGCTGTCGTTGATCACCTCGGTGTTCCCGCCGCTCACTTACCCCCGCTCTTATAAAAAAAACAATGACATGAACTGTTGTCATTGTTTTTTTTAAGCATCCAATGTTTTGTCATATCCAATCGTGTCGTGTTTCTCAAATTATTTAATAGTATGAGACTTAGACGCCTTAAACAAATTTAATAAAAAATGACATATTTATGCAACAAACTGAATATTCCATTGTTTAAAAAGCAGCTATTTAATTGGTCATTATGAAGCAGGGAGGTGTTAATAGAATGTGACGGAATGCACATGGCTATAGAGTTTTTGTGTCTCTCCGGGTGCTACGTACATGGGATTGAAAATGATCTTGTATGGCGAGTTACAGTTCCAGACATAACGCCATCAAAAAAAAAGAAATACCTTAAAAGTACTCGAGAAAACAAATGCTAATAATTTTTCCTATATGGTTTTTTTATGTAGTAAAACTTCTATTGACATCCCTTACAATCTCTTTGATAAAACAGAGACAATAATATGAATGCCGAAACCCACAGTTCCGTTTAGACAGACTGGGTAGGAAAGCTGAGAATTTTGTGTCGCAAATAAAATTGAGTTTTATGAGACTGAAATAAGATTTAATATAACTTTGCAAATCTTTTACATTAAGAGCAAGCGTAAAAAGGCGTGAAAAGTAAAATTAAACTTGGATTGAATAGAATAAAATTCTATTTAATTTCCAATAAAAATCACCTCTGCTCGCTACCACAGTCGATGTGAACGCACCCTTAGAACTCGGGAGTTACGCTAAAAAGTTTGTGGAGACAATGTCAAAAAAAAAGTGAAATTTTAAAGACTTAAAATAACATGTAATATACGTTTTTTATACGTGTAGACTAAACTTAATTGTTGTGTATTAAGCTTAAAAAATCGATTAACAAAGCGAATCGAGTACCATGCAACGATGACATCGTACATGGATGAAAGTTTACGTAAAAACCAATTAAAGTATTTGGCCGGTACGTGTAAGAACCATAAAATTTTACAACTCTTATCAATTCAACTTGGTATATCGATGTTTACTCTTATGGCAACGATTCACTTCGATCCGATTTACAAGATAAAATCGATATGTATATAAAATCAACTTGTAACCAAATCGAGCTTAAGTGCCTTCGTTTTCAATTTATGAATTATTACAGCAAGGAAATTTTAATTACAAGACGACCTTTTTATTTATTTCATGCGTACAAAGAATTAATAAATATTATATTCGTAAACAATGTTGATGTATTGTATTTCTCTGTTTAATTTATACGTATTTTAAGTTATCATGGAAGATTACTGTTGTTACATTTAAAAATTTCAATTTTATGATAAACTATTGCACGCGACTTCTTCAGCGTGAATTAAAAAATACTATGTTACTCCCGCGCATACATACATTCCAATAAGTGTAGACAAAATCGATGAAGACTTGTGAACAGACAGACAGACCTAGATTGACAATTTTTTTTTGTATACATAAATAAAAAATATTACGATATTTTTATCAACAGTATGAAATTAATTGCATAAAAAATTATAAATAATTTAAAAAATATAATATGTTGTTACACAATTATAATTTTTTTTTGTAAATTTACTAATATTTCTTTTACCATTCCATATAAGCTCTAAGCTTGTGCTATATGGTTTACGATAATAGTCCAATGGCGGGATTCGAACTCCCGACCTCGTAATCGAAAATCCGTACCCTTAACCATTAGGCTATTGACGCTTAAATTTAAATTCTCTCTTATTGATATTTTATTAAAGATAATCGTTACAAATCTGTAGATAGAAATAAATTAATCAAACATCTTGCTCTGTTCCGATTCATGTTTGTGCAAATTGTAAAAGTCTACTTACCCGATATGGTTTAAATGGCGTGAAATCACATCCATTTAATTACTAATGAGTCGCATTTACCATGTAAATGAGTAATACCTCCTAAGAACTATAAACCTTAATATGGTTAGGCTTTAATTTGGATTAATACAATTCGTAATCTTAAATACCAAAAGGTCAATACGCGGATTATATCCGCAAATATCTAGTTTAATGAATGTTCTATCAATTATTAAGATTAATTTTCTTGTGCAAGTGAAGTGGGATCATATCTTTCTAATGTACTATAGGAGTTTTAATACAATCTTACTGCTATATTATTATGAAACTAGCCTTTTCATGTGTTCTGTCAGGCGTTATTTTTCCGAGATAACAAAGTTTCTATGTCCTCCAATAATTAGTGCTAAATATGTGAAAGACAAACTATAATTCGCATTAAAGATTGTGGTAATTTTTAGCTTTAATGAAGTATCTTCATCGTCATCAGCTCAATATACGTCGGAGACTACCCTAAGTTAAGGGTGATTAGGCCATAGTCAACCACACTGGCCAAGTGCGGGTTGGTTGACTTCACACATACATATCTTTGAATATCTTCTCAGATATGTGCAGGTTGCATCACAATGTTTTCCTTCACCGTAAGAACGTCGGATAAATGTACATATGTAGATCGGAAATCGAAAAACACATTGCTACATGGCGGGATTCGAACCCAGGACCTGCAGATTGCAAGACAAGGGCTTGACTCCTGAGCCACCGACGCTCTCTTAAGAATATCTTATCTAACTAATATTATAATTGCAAATGTTTGGATGGATGGATTTTTGTGTCAAAAATAGTATGGATCTCGCTGTAATTTGGCACAGATGTAGAACATAGTTTGGAAGAACACATAGGCTTCAATTAAGTCTTTTTTATACCGCGTGGCCGGAGTTGCGAATAACGTCGAATTATAAGTTTTATAATAATCTCGTCTGAATCAAAACAGTTAATTCAATTTTAAAAGCCTATAGATGAACCTTTGTTAGAGCTGTTAAAATGATAGTAATACGATCTGATTAAGGTCGCTTAGATGTATTGGATTTAGGTGGATTTAACACCTAACAGTTGACAGCTATTAACAATATCGTGTTGAGTATAATAATAATTATGATTGCTTCGATTTTAATATATTGATACCGTTCTCTTAACTAGGTCAAGACGATTTTGTTCACGCAAAACACGACTTCAAATTAGTACGTAATGGTAATTTTGTCATATGGTAGCCACAAGAAATGTTATAGTGGATATAAGTTTAGCCTCTTAGTGAATTATGTCATTATTCTCCGTGCGTTAAATCTCTTGCAAAACCTAATGTAAATTAAATCGATATAATAAAAGTGAAATAAGGCCTCCTTCACACGGGAACAGTAATCACGTCGCACGCTCGCAGCGGTGCGCGGTAACGCAAAAACAGCGCAAATTGAATGCGCTCACTATATTATCAAGCAAATGACCGATACAGTTTGTGAGGTGAGCAAAGTAGATAATGATGTGACACTATCGATATCGATAAAAATATTTACCTCAGATGTAATAGTATTTAGGATACTTATTCAATGATATAACGTAAATTTGTGTTTCAATTACCTTGTTAAAAATTAATGTACTATGTGTTTTAGCTTTAAGCTTTCCTTAATCTTTAATTTCCAAACCACTACTACCTAGGGTCCGTCAAGAAGCAAGCATACCATTTCCTTGAAGGCCGGCAACGCATCTGGGTTTCCTCGTGTGCTGCGGATGTCCATGGGTTTTGTCGATCACCTCAGTGTTCCCGTCGCTCGTTTGCCCCTTTTCTTAAAAATTATTAAAAAATGTTACATTTCTCGATATATAGAACAAAAATTATTAAATTGCAATCTAAATAAAAAACATACAATGTGTTTCCTAGCGTTATATCGTGTTGAAAGAAAATTCAATGTTATCTTAAATCGGACATCACTAGGAGCGATGAAACAAGTTTGCGTAGGATAATCAATCAAAAGTTGTGTATTGAATTTTATAGAGGTGACTTTAAATTATTTTATGACACGCAGTCAGACATTACTGTGGCGTGGAGACCAGTGCAGCGAAAGTGGCGAGGGGGTTAGCAGCTCTTTCAATATATCTCAATACGCGAACACACAATTACGTAGCAAAGCTCACTAAAGAAGTTACATTAGTTATTTTAGGGCATATCCTACAATATATACAATATACTACTACTGCAATATACGCCATTGCAATTATCCTCTTTGCTCTTTGGTAACTACGTTTTGTAGTAGGTGGCTCTTATTTTCCGGTGCATTCCTCGAAGATGCCGGGACCCTCTTCAATTGTGCTCGAAGTTGGCCACCGAGGGCGTTTTAGTGGGTCAAACCCCACATAACCCTGTCTTCTCCCCGGTAAAAGGTGGTTCTTATTTAAAATCTCCCTTAGCACTACCCCTTAGTTGTATTCTGTTAAAACATCGGGAACTTTTAACATGCGTCACAAATCTCTAAACTGGTTCTTAATGTCTCTTGATCGTTAACAATTTTTTTTATAGTTGATTCATAGATTGACCTTGAAATTATCACACCTAAGTATGATTAACTTAGTTTTATTAAATCTGCGGTGTTATTGTAAAATCATTATGTCCTTATATGTAGAAATCTAATCTCCATTATAAAACAAAAACTGATCGAGTTTTCGGATTAGGAAATTAATAAGCATCTCGACATTAAGTCGCCCACAAATCAATTAAATCATGTATAAGTTATTGAATTCATTGTACGTGGGAGTTAAGATTTTTGATTTGATTTTGTCCGGACCCTTTGATAGAAGTGTCCGGACACTTCATATTATAATTGACAAAAAATATGAATGAACTAGTTAACCAAAAACTACATTGTGCTTTGTTTTGGTACCTCCATATGTTATTTCTAGTATTAAAAAAAAATCGGAGCCAAGGGGCGGAGTTACGCGGTAACACACTTTAAAAAGAACACACAGACGAATGACAACCTCCTCCTTTTTGAAGTCGACTAAAAAGAAGAGGTGAAAAAAGTATGTATTTTCCTCGTATTCGATACTTTAGTTGAGATATAAATGTTGAAAGGAATTTTGTAAGTGACCTTTTCCTTTAAGGACCGAGCTGATTTAAAAAGAACACACCTATTCTTAAATTACGAATAAGTATTATAATGCAACTAAATGACCGAAACACGAAATAACGAAGCCGAATGTGAAACAATCATTGAATTCCTTCCGACTGGTGAAAACATCGCTTAATCTCCGTCGTGGAATCCACAGCCGATGGCTAGGTATTACGATAAAAAAAAACAAGTCCCATAAAGACACGTTAACATCTTTAACATTTACGGAGAACGAACTGGAAATCGGACCAGAATTTTGCAGGCGGTTGTAATATGCTCGATACATCATGCGGTTGAAACATCGACTCCATATTTTAGTCGCTCGTTACATTTTCGGGTACAATAACCGTTAAGGTGAGGAATTAAGTAAAAAAAGCAATGGACAGAATGACGCTCAATCACGGATTCTCTAGATAAATTGTTATTCTGCTAACAATACAGGAAATTTTTCCTCACCAAGAAAATAAATGGCGCCCCTTACGATAAGTGGTTTGATACGGCTGCATAAATTGATAATTATGGCATTCTATTTTTATCTTTTCTTTTGCTTACTTTTACGTCTCAAGCACAAGAATGATTCTATGTCAACAGAGTGAAACAAACTGAATCTATTGAGCTACTGGAAAAAAGTGGTCAGGTTTACTTTCAAAGTTAAGAAACCCACCGTTGGTTTCTGAGACCAAAATCTTTAAAACATGTCAACAAAACAATATGTCGCAAGGGGAATTTTGGTGTCAGAAACCCAGGGTAAGTAAAACTGTTGATGAGGTTAACAATCAAGGCTAATGCGGTTTTCGCTTGTCGCGTTGCTGTCGTAAAGAAAAATCACAGTTTTAATTTATCTTACAACTGGAAACATCTCTTACTAAGGTCAGAGTCGTGAAGCATTTTAACGAGAAACATATATTATACTGTAAAATGCCTTCTTTAAAAGGTGTGAAAACAGTCATTTTTAACAAAATTTTCGTAAAAGTTTACTTTTTGATGAATATTCCGTCATAATTTACAATATAAGAAGTGACCAGCCACAACTACTTGAAATCAAGCGCTGATTCTTCGATTTTTGAATTGAAGATTTCCATAAAAGAATTAAAAATCTCGATCAACAAAAAGAAATCAACTAAATGGTTTTGTAAGCACAGTAATATATATATAAATCGTACCTAAATATTTTTACACTTTACTCTGACTCTGTTATTGAAAAATGCCTTTTTATCGCCATCATTCTTCATTTTCTAATATTTTTCTCATCTTTAGAATTTCCACCATTACCAAGGTGAAGAAATTTTATATGAACAACTAAAATTTCATACAACATTTTCAAAATATTAATCTTAAAATTGTGAGTATTTCTGTGTAAGATGTAAACTTGCAAATACCGTGTTAGGGTCAGATACATAACTCTCGCCACCTCGGAGCCGCGCTGCGCTGCATGTAAATAAGAGGATATTTCAAACTATCGCAAAGCTTAACCGAGTGCTTGGTTGCTTCTTCATACTTGTCATAAAGGTCGGGTACACCGAGTGCACAATTTAATATTCTATCAATCTTCATTATTATTAGGTTATAAATGTTACAAATGTATAAAGAGTATTATTAATAAAAAATTGATGCGATTTTTTTTACTAAAGTTTCCAGTTACAATGTTTTTAGTGCAGTATTACATATCCGAACTCTTTGGTGGACATAGATTAAACCGACCTAAGTGGTGGCATAAAAGCCACTGAGAACCTTTGCCTTTAAGGTTAAAAAAAAAGAAAAAAATAGTTATATCTAATGCCTGTTCCAATTGAATTGCTTTAAGTACTAATAATTTTTTGGAATTCATAAAGGCTTTTTTGACGAGAAATTTTATAAGCTATTAGGTTACTAATGTACAATGCGCAGTCTTGTCCTGAGTAGTTAAGTATTATACGTTCCTCAGAGATACCGGATCCCTCTTCAATTGGGCTCGAGGCTGGCCACCGAGGGCCGAACTCTACAAATCCCTTCAGTCTTTCACCCAGAACACAAAGTATCTTTTAAAGATATTCTCTCCGATATCAAAAAAGTAATCTAATGTGAACACACCTTTACTTACACTATACTGCAGAGAAACGTGTGAATGCACCTCATAAATATATCCCCGTAACATCATCGCTTCCGTGTCTCGTTCGTATTTGATAGTACCTGTTAACCGTAATATTTAGCTTACTGTTCTAAAGCCGAGCTATGTTTCAAAAGCAGCACCAGAACAGAAGTCTTGTAAGAAATGTAATGGCGGTCATAAGTAAGGAATTATCGACCGTTTGATAAACTGCTCTGGTCTTTAGAACATAAGAAATGGAGGTCATTATAGCGAAGACATCGATGTTTCTTTTATTATTGTACTGAAACATTAAAATGATTTAATTGTTTATAACTGAATTTCAATTTAAATTTTAATATCAAGACAAATATAGAGAATATTTTATACTTTAAGAATTTAGCAGCTGCTTTTTAGGGTTCCGTACCTCATAGAAAAAAACGGAACCCTTATAGAATCACTTTGTTTTCTGTCCGTCTGTCTGTCAAGACCCTTTTTCTGAAAGCGCGTGAAGGTATCAAACTGGAATTTTTTACTGTTAAAATGGTTGTGGAAATAATTTTTTTTTATTTAAATTTTGTTAGAGACAATGACGGGAAGGGTTTATTTAAGTCATTAAAAAATGTCGATAAAAAATTAATTACGAAGAAGACACTGGATTTTTTTTCGATTCTGATCCTAGTCAACAATGACGGAAGTAATATCTGATAATAATTGTTGATAAATTGTTAACCTTTAGTACAAATTGATATGGAATCATTCAAATTTATGGACGATTTTCTTCAAAAAAAAAAAAAAGTAACGTATAATTTATCTGAAAAATATCCGCACGTCATTGAAGCCAATTATATTGATTGTTTTTATGATTTACAGTAATATATTAACAATGTGATTAAAATTTATTGACTATTACGCGACAACCTCAAATAAAGCACTTACGTTACGTCTATGTTTACTGCTTAAAATATTTTTTGATTAAGATGCTATTTCTCTATCTTTGTTATTATTACTATCTAATTGAATTATCTGAAATAGTTGTTAAAATAATCAGGATTTAAACTAAAGATCGTCAAATGACGTGAATTTCTTTACACAGTAAGACATAGATCATCGTATCGTATAACAACCATTATAGTCAAAAATTTTGTTTCAAATTAGTAATACGAAGTGAGGGTGACAGAAATAAACTTGTAAGCTTATAATAGGACATTAATTAACTGAAAGTTAACAAGAATGATTCTCGAATTAAAAATAAATATGATGAAACGACATGAATTAATACAATGTCATACACAAACACAAAAAAAGTTTACTTCTACCAGGGAATACCACAAAATGTATAAAAAATCAAACCACGAAAATTACACAGTCACATTGTAGAAACTTAAATAACTCTATTCAACAATAACAAACAAAATGACGGTAGTTTAAATATCAACCGAATGGAGACCGCAACATACCGACTCGATGTGTTCACTCAAATCGATACTGCATGTTGTAAATAACATTATTTTGACAGGACAACCGTGAGAATCGATTTTATTATCGATTCTGGGTGAACGCTACCATAGTCGTTTAACTATTGTTATGTGTACTCTCATAGTGTACCATACCTTTATAACATTTACATACAACTCACTAGTTGCAGTATGTTCTCGTAATTTGTAGAGGCCCTTCTATACTGGAAACGAATTTGTAGAACACAAAAGTGATACTATTATATCGAAGGATTAGAAGTAAAAAGATGGACCGATGACCCGGTCAAGGTTACGGGAGCGTCCTGGATGCAGGCAGCACAGGACCGGTCATCGTGGCGATCTTTGGGTGAGGCCTATGCCCAGCAGTGGGTGACTTACGGCTGAGAACGAAGAAGAAGTAAAAATAGATGATATAAACAGCTTTATTTTTAAAAAGGAGATCCAATGAATTTTATCCGCGTGGAAATATAAAAAGACTTAATTAGTAGCCTATGTGTTCTTCCATACTATGTTTTGCATCTACGCCAAATTTCAGCGAGAACCCTTTAGCCGTTCTGGAGATAACTTCTAACAATCATCTATAGATCCAACAAATTTTAGAGCGCAATCGTTTTCCTGGCATCTGCAGAATATCTGATCAAAATTTTACCAAAAATTATCCAGTGATTTAACATGTATAATTCATTTATTCGATTCGTATGGATGTATGGATAATCTGTGCACGAAATATAAAATCTTTTATCAATCAAAACAATGTCAGTCACCGTGGTAACAGTTAAACAATCTGAATCAGTTGAACAGTTCACATGTTGTATAGGATTGGCAGGTGACGTGTGTCGACAAATCTCTGGTCGATGCGATGCTTATCGATTCACCAGATAACATCTCTGGCGCTCCCACATGCATTAGAATTCTGATGTGCCCTTGTTTTAGCTTTGTTCCTGGACACGATAGGTATTTGTCTATATAACGTAGCTCTAACCAATCCAATTTATCGTCAAATTTAAGCAAGATAATCATCAAGCAATTTTAGATTTAAACAAAACTGCATACTTATATTTTTTTACGTAAAACAATAAAATATTTTTAACCATAGGATCGTTAGAATGTGTTTACCCCTGGTGGAACTCGAACCCACAATCCCTGGCTTAGGAGGCCGATGCTTTATCCATTAGGCCACAGGGGCTGTTGACATACAAATTCAAAATTCGAATAGCAATTAAGAAATCAATAATGACATTAAATCCACTAGCATAGCAACTTTTTACAAATATTCTGATGAAAATTAATTATTTTTACTAATATTAAAAGTCATTTTCCACTAAATTAATTACATTGTCTGGTCAATTCATTATATCACTATTGTAACTGACTGCTGAGAGTAATCAGCCACTTAATATGAATGAACAAATTAAGACCAATAAAATTTATGACTTAACTTTTTACGCACGCAGTTCATCTAGATAGCGACCTTATAAATGTTTCACGCTCCTCAAGCGAAGGTCTTACTTTGACATAAAAAGGTGAATTTCGAGCAAAGGTCATACGAGCGTAATCGATGAGAAACGACAGGCAATAATTAGTAACAGGCTTATAAATAACGTTATACAAAAATGACATAAACAGCTCCGAAGCGAAGCTGACCTATAAATAAAGCGGTCACTTGATGTATTGCCGTTGATATAAATTATGAAAAGGAAGTCGTTGCAGCCATAAAACCTTATTTCATCGGACCGAAACATCACCGAGACGAAATTTATAATTCTATGGTATATATACAATTTATACAATTTAATATAATAAACGCGATTATTAAGAAAACAAAATACAAAATGAAACACCCATTAGATTAAATATCTATATATAATAGAAATATAATAAATTGATTTACAGAAACGGTATCCAATAAAAAACCAAAGTAAATTTAAAGGGATCTTAAGAAATACTTTTTAATTAAGGACAATAATTTACACTTAATATTTTAAATTACATTGTAGCAAACTCTTTATAAGAATAGATTGCAAAGTTGTTAAAAATAATTACCTCTTATAATTGTGAAGTACGAGCTTTTCAACGGCAGCCGTATTCTTTCGTCAGATAGATACTGTGCGTCGTTCGTTAAATGTCGGCTCATCAAATTTAATGAGCCCACGATCTGGATATGTCGGGACTTTATTACGGGCCAAATGGCCCCAGAAGTTGATAAATCGGTCAACTTTTTCAATACCAGTAACGGGCAAAATTGGCCGGAGTACCTCAGGGATCAAACTTGGGACCTGTTTTCTTTATTTTATGACATCCTCATAAGAACGATTCCTTATTTTTCTTGTTTTTATATGCTTTCGTTTCATTATTTTGTATTACTACTTCGATTATAATTAAGGTTATGTTTTGGTAATCATTTTTGATTTAAAATTTATTAGTCTAAAAAATTATCTCTCTCGTGCTGTAAACCATCTTACTTTTTCTGTCTTTGTCGCTAATTTTATTTGTACAAAATGTATATAATGCTTTTATTGATTATGAACAGGATCAGTTGAATCAATTAAATTATTATAATTACGCTTGTATATAAAAAAAAATCTCGAGTAGCACATGACATACTTTCTAGCTTTTATTTTTTATTCAAGGCAGACGAAGTCGCGGACAAAAGCTAGTATTGCATATTGCCAAAATAAAAAGATCTGTAAAAGGGCTAGAATACTTTTTCGCTGTCGTATTAAAGACGATATATGTTAAGCTTTCTTTTGTTAACCGTAAATAAGAAATCGCAATTCGAAATACGATCAATGTATCTTATAAACCATATCAAGTGAAGGCTATATTTATACGTACTCATATTTTCTTCATCATCCACCTTTTTATAATATCTAATTGGTTCAACACTACAGTACAATCCTCTAATAGACTGGTCTTTAGACGTATTTAGGATAAAATTGTCTAACATAGTTTTTTTTAATTTTCTTGTATCTATTTGTTTATATTGAATTCTAATATAATATAGTTAGGTGTGCTAGGAATTAAAATCACAATCCGAGTCTTGATATCTTTATATTCTTAACTTTTAAATCAGATATCTTCCAATAGTGTTGGAACTACTAATTAGAGAAACCTTAACTAGCAACTCTACGCAGCTAGTTAGCTCAATCTAGCATAGAGTCCAATTATCCCCGACAACAAAAGCATTAATTCGCAGTGCATTCGATGCGCACGCGCGTTTGCGTCGTAAATATGATCAATATCGGCTGCATTATGTTGAGGCCGTGCACCGAACGAGATCACACGCCCGCTGCGCGCAAGAACAACGATCCCACTACTACTGGATAAGATTTAAATCATTTAAACAATTTTGCAAAAGTACTCACATTGCAAGACTTTATTACAAGAGTCAGATAACTTAGAAAAAAGGTAATAAAAAAAGTAGAACGGATTTTACTAAAAAAAGGCATTTACGTCTCAGTCATCAGCATAATACAGCGTTATTAATTGAAATAATCATTACGATTAGCAATCTTACAATTATTTATGAAAAAGCCACATCCAACCATTTTTAATCTTTATGTCTTCGGCGCTACATTTACGAAACTGCATCCAATATTTTAGTGAACGAAACAAGAAAAAATGCGGCAACTTTATTGCTGTACGAGCAGATAAATTCAGTTACGGGTCCACGTGAGATAATAACCTTATTTCAATGGCGAGTAACGTGTTCACTGGACGATATTTCGTTGGGACAATCGACGCTTATTGTGACCCGAAACGTTTTAATGTGCCATCTCGCGAATCGAATTGCCGGACATGAAATGCCTTTTGCTTTGTGAAAAAGGTGTTGGTGGAAATTTGTTATTATACGTGACTTTATGACTACTTTCCTCGCTGTAATAAATTTGGTTCTTTCAAAAGCGCTATACAAAGTAGTACAAAATATTTAAACAAATGCTACAATATGGTAAATATTTCAAACTAACGATCGCCCCCAACTTGTTCATCGATTAGTATTATAAAATAGTAGCTAATAATATGCCCGCGTCCATCAGCTAACTTCCTGTTCAATCCCTTCAAAATCTCTTCAACCGTCATGCATATTACCCGATTTAACATCCTACTAATATTATAAATGCGAATATTTAGACGGATGGATAGATGTGTGTTTGAAGGTATTTTCGGAACAGAACAGATCATAGTCTGGAAGAACACATAGGCTACTTATTACGTTTGATTTCAATTCCATGAGGAGGGACAGCTACTATGTAATATAAATTTATTTAATATTTTATAAAACAACAGTTAATTTCGTCGTAGCAATGTGTCAAATGTTGCCATCTTCAGACCTAACCCGGTACACTTTCCCGTGTGGCTACGACTTTAGGCCGCTCCATATAAAACGGGACCATTTATTAAACCGAAATGACGCATCTGACCTTTGAGATGATTTATTTATTTGTGCATCTGTTTCCAGACTACCAAGTTAAGATATTGCAAAGATTTTATACGAATAAGTACAATTTACGACTCTGAATTACATTTTATGTTTTAATATATTGGTAGAGTTTTGCAAAAATACTTTTGAAACTATATAGGCGTAAAGACTAGTGGTAAATAATTTTTATATTTAAAGTACCAAAGCAAGTCCAAAGTTCATAGCCCAAAGCGTGTACTTCCATAATAAATATTATACGATTGTAAATGACATGAAAGTCGAAAGATTTTTGGTTAAACGAGCATAATTAAAGAAGGCATATCTCATCCTTTTCACTAAAAGTGGTAATAATAACTTGTTCTCTTTAAGTTATGAATTCGATAAACCAAACTCATAACGAAGTGAAAAATAGATTAAAATCTTATTCGCAGAAATATATTCGGCTACTTTATTTTTCATAATTGTACAGGAAAGGTTAACAAATCAACCACACTTGAATACGACCCTGTAGTGAACGAAGTTATACAAAAATATGCGAGAAAATCTTGAATTTTTCAAACAAAATAATTAAATATTAACTTAATAGACATAGTTTCTTTTCGCAGTTATTTGATTATTATTATTTAATTTCTGTAAGTGTTTAATATTCTATTTTCATTATTTCTCTTGCTGTACTTCTTTTTCTAATTTGTTTATTCAAATCGCAGCTAAACTGATTCCGGTCCATATATGTTAGTTGTAAGGGCTCGATTTTCGCAACTCCACGACTGGCGCGTATTTTACTTGTGAGATTAATCCAGCTCAACTCTCCGAAGAATTCCAACAACTCTTTGATGTTGTCGGTGATCTTTGGGAGTGGTCGCTATGATATGTAGAAGATTGTCTCCGCTAAGTTTACCATCAGTCCATGCATTAAGTGGTCCTTTATTAATAAAGGAATGATATTATGTACTCGTGCACCTTGACTCACGGAAGTTATAAGTCGACAAATAGTCAGTACCTCCAAAGTTATGGACATTAAAGAGCACAAATCAATTTTATGTCTCATTTAAAGACAACGTCACAATCTGCCGCAATAAAGACCGCGACCGACCGATGTGCTGCGTTTATAAACGCATCACATAAACCATCAGTTTTATCGTGGACCTTCTCAAGAACATATCCGCATACGAAAATAATCAATATAAATTTTTGATCTATCGCTATAAATAATTACATTTTGACATTATATCAACCGCAGAGTTCTTTATTCATAGACATTGTTGGACATAATTGCATTGTCGAGAGTTGTGTCATATTTTTCCAACGCCAGGAAGAGAATCCCATGTTTTATCATTAAATATGAAAGAAAATATCTCGATAAATTTATCCTATTACCGATTTCATCAACTAGGAGTTGCGTAGTAACTAGCTTATGTGTTCTTCCAGACTATGTTCTATATCTATGCCACACTTCATCGAGACCCATTCAGCCGTTCTGTAGATACATTCAAACAAACATCCATCTAAACATTCGTATTTATAATATTAGTAAGAAGTAAGATCGATTGATATCTTGATATGCAAATGTAATTGGGGATACAAATCGAGGTATTCATTTAGAGTAGTCATAAAACAACGCTGTAAATACGTACCCCCGTACTCACCAATTAGTAGGATTGCTGGTTTGAGTTACGGTGGTCATGTCACATAAACTGACTCTTTAGAGGGGCTATTACAATACATAGGGTTATATACTCTTTATAATAAATCAATTGTTATTTTTTATCTGCGGCATATTAAGTAAAAAACAATACGTGTTATTTAGGTACCTAAAAAAAAGAGTAACTGAGCTCAAGAAGTATGGGTCAAATGAGTTATATTCAAAGCAAAAATACAGACGAATTGATAACCTCCTTCTTTTTGAAGTCGGCTAAATTAGTTGATCCTGACAATATTCTTAGAAGTCAGAATTTCTGTTCAAAGATATCAAAACTTCTGTTCTTAAAGTCAGTTATAAACAAAGTAATTTTATACGATATATTGTTACGCAAAACATACAAAGAATTTTAAATCTGGAAATCAAAAAACAATTCATACTAAATTGTACGACATTAAACGCTCATAGAATTCCTCCGGCACTTTGTATAGAGACTTAAAGCAACACCAGTAGCCAGGAGGAGGCGTTACATTAATCTTTGGATTACCACGGCCTTAGATGCACTATCTCCCTTGTCCAGGACTCCCAGTAGCAGGCAAAGAGTATACAGTAAATACATTGTACCTAATACCTAACAATGTGCAGTCTCTCAGAGTTTCACTATTGTTAAGTTCAATTTACAACATAGGTATGTTAATCATGATCACATTTTTTTTTATCTTTTTAATCGCTCTATTAATCTATACGAGGTCACTTCGCTATTTCAGCGATTTTAGGTGGCCACTCTCTCGTTTGCCACATTATAATATAAAAAACGCAAAAATCAAGATACAAGAAACTATAAAATCAGTTAAATTTCCAAACTCTGACTTTTTTAGAACCCCAATATTTTATTTAGTTTAATGTAAATCCAAATTTTAAATCCCCACACTTTGAACCGAATAATGTTTTATTTATATTGCATTGCACGTATATATTATTATGATATTTAGAAAGAATCAATTATCGCTTCTATAATTCTTTGCATCAGTTGGTTATTCTTTGACCTTTATTATAGTAATAATATATGAGACGATTCGTCATAACCGAATAACTGGCGCGCAATAATTCAACTGAGATACTCGTATTATTGTTCGCCGACTTCCGGTCAGGTTTCCATTGCACCCTTTTAGCTTATTTTATCTTAAACATTTATTTAAAATAAGATGCTTTGATTTTATAATATTATCTACATTATGTTACTATTTAAAATAGAGTGTTGGATTTGCGTTAAATTTTACATAGAAGTTTTGTAGAAAGAATATATATTTCTTCTCAATCTTCAGCAATTTTCCCTCTTTCTGATTTTCTGATATTTTCTCGTTTATTTGTTGTGTTTTTCTGTCTTTTCTGTGCTTACTCCTTTCGAGTACTGGCGTAAATATAAAACAAAATATTACTTCTCAGCCCCGGCCATTAATATTATTAATTGTTTAACGCAAAGTCTATTATTATGTGCAGAGTAATTAATAATCTTTATAGCTATAATTACAATCAATGTAAATGTTCTCACGTTAACTAGACTAGGTAGAGTAATTAATCTATATTTTGACTCGAAGAACACGAAACTTGTATAGAATTAAACACTTATTCATTTAACTATGTCGTATCTTATAGATGATGTTGCAATTATGTGCATACTTTTAGAAATTGATATTATTTTTTCATCTTACTTTTCATCGGATCATGGGTAAAAGACCGATGGCATTTTTGCTACAATAGAATTTTGCTATTAAATAACTACAGGCGCTCACTTTACTTAAGAAATTGAAATAAATTTTAACAGAATTTAACTGACATAAATATTATATTAACATAAGATATATATCCAAAATGTATTATATTTCTTAAAGTCCACTATTTTAATTAAAAGTGAATAATAAGTATTGAAAAAATGGCACTTCCTTTTTCCTCCACAACAACAATACTCCATATACGAAGGCGGCACAGACTATAAATCAAAGGAGTGCGCGTAGGTGGCCGGGGAAGGCAACCAACAATTACCAATTAACCGCTTTATATCGAAGTCAAAATTCAAATTCATTTGAACGGCGCCCGTTATTGTGGATACACGTCTGAGAGGATATACAAAATTACCGTTTCCACAGTCTTAAAAAAATAAATCAGATTACTTACTAACCGAATGAATATATCTTAAAAATACGTTAAAAGAAAATAAACAATATATCGATAAGGGTAATATTTTATTTTAAGTTATTACATCTTTATAACTAAACAATTACTTATGTACAAAAAACAAACAATTTTATTCAGTTATATTTTAATTATTACTTTATAGTTGACAAAAGTAATTACTGTAACTTAAACTATAGGCATTTAAGGTATTTTTAGTATAATCTATAATAAATTAATGAAAGGAGATAACTGAAAGGAATACAATGAGTTTAAACATAAGTTTATTAGTGTCATGTTGTTGTGGTCGCATAGTATTTTTGTGAAGCTGTAATTATATATCGAGTAATAAAGTATCGACTATCTACATTTATTACAATTATTAAATTGATATTTTTTTATATAATAATATAATTTGGACACATTTCACCTAATTAAATGCATAAAATATTTATTTAATTGAATTAATTTTATGTTATTTTAATATCGAATGAATATGACTATGTATTTTAAAGCTATATAAGTTTTAAAATCTTTAACTATGACAATCGATTTTAATGATTGATATATAAAAACGGCTAAACACTCACGTATATTAGTCTGGTGGCGGCACCGACTAGTTTCGAGCCCATCGGGGGCCCTTCATCAGGATGAGTGGAACTGGTATTATTTCGCGGCCGCGGCCTTCAGCTCACTGCGCGCCTGCGCTCTTAGGACGCGTCTTGAGGGGGCGGGGGTGGGGGGGGGGGATCGCGATGAGCGCCGGCGTCGTCGACGATGTTGATACCAAAGCGTCGGTGGTGTTGTTGTTCAAGTTTCAAGTTTAGCCGTGTTTATATATCATTTTAGTATAATGTCTCACGACAGTTTGAATAATTTAATTTTAATCATTGATGATTTGATAATATTTTATGATTTAAAATTTAAATTTCATCGTTATCAGCTCACATCGCGATGTTTTCCTTCACCGTAAGAACGTCGGATAAATGTACATATGTAAATCGGAAATCGAAAAACACTGGTACATGGTGGGATTCGAACCCAGGACCTGCAGATTGCAAGTCAAGTGCTTGACCACTGAGCCACCGACGCTCATACATCTAGATGAATAGAACTACAATATGAGTTGATGTCTTATTTATTTAATAAATTATATTTACAAATCTTTTACTTTTTAATATCAAATAATTATATCTAAGTAAATAAAATAACATTGTAATATGTAAAATATTGTCTAAAACAAAATCGGTCTTTGACCGTTACAAAAACAAAAATATTTACATTTTGATATCTATGACAAATAGGCCTAGAAACGAGAAATAAAGTATTTTAGTAAGATAAAATATACTTTGGTAAAACAGGATTTGATGAAACATTTAAAAGGGTTCTACTTTTTGGTCCTTCGAGCCGGATTAACAATGAAATTGTAAAGATAACAAAGTTTGGATGTTACTATACGTTTTATATTTTTCCATATTATAGTAGCAATTTGGTTTATCGAGTATAATTCTAGAGAAAATTATTATATTTCATAAATAAAATACAATCCCATATGTTTTTAGTAAAGTATTAGGCCTTTATAACCTCTAAAGTATATATTTGTTCATAAATCGTTCAATTTTTTCTCAAAATTAGAGGAAAATAGATTCAGAAATGCTGAATGTATAATATGTACCTTAACATGGTAAGAACAAGGTTCAAATTTTAATATAAAACTAGCTAAATACTAAAATCAATTTAAATTCCACCACCAAAGTTAGGAGTCTTCACGAAGTACGTGGTTAGAGTGCCTTTCCCTTTGACAAAAGTTGGACCTCTGCACTCGCATGTGTAGCCCACGTTCATGAGGACCCTAAAAGAGAAAAAATAACTTTAAAAGAGCATTATTTTCTTTAATTTCTTCTTCAAAATACGTAAAGAGTTCTCATAGGTTTTCTTTGTGGTCGGATAGCCGATTGCTTCGAAAAGACATCTTTTGATTCGTTCCAATTTAATCGCGCCTGTCAATTTACCATCAGCTCCAAAATGGCGAAACTCAAATAGGCACAAAATACTATGTCTTATTGCCAGTCCATTGTGACAGCAGCAGAAGACTTACTTGGCGGTGTCCTCAGTGACGTGTATCCTGCCCATGAGTCCGGTGGAGTCCATGCGCGAGGCGACGTTGACGGTGTTGCCCCAGATGTCGTACTGCGGCTTCTGCGCCCCAACCACACCCGCTATCACAGGACCGTGGTTCAGTCCTACAACACATTATAATAAACAAACTATTTATCTCCTTCAGGCTAGGGTTATATAGGCTAGGGCTGCCGTACACTTTCGTATTCATCATCATCATCATCATCAGCCTATATTAGTCCACTGCTGGACATAGGCCTCTCCCATGGCACGTCACTGAGCAAGATCCTCGGCCACTCTCATCCAGCTCTTTCGTATTGACAAATAATAATATTATAATAGTAATAGTGAAGTTATCCTAAGAAAAGAAACATGGCTTAATTTTAGTCTCCTTTATGAGGAAAGGATAGGATGGGGATGGGGATTTAATCTAGGAGGTGACGTATAGAAAGGAGAAATATTCTCTTTCCACTCGTCCCTTCTTCCATCAATTAAAGGTAACGCATCTACAATTGTTTATGGGCAGCAATCATTTCGCCATTTCAGAGAATTCAAGTGGTCGCTTGCCATCTTATAATAAATAAAAAAGAACGATATATTTCTGGTTGTCATAAATTTAAACGAAATAAATTAAGTCAAACACTCACCTATCCTAAGCTTGAACCTCTGGAATGATTCCCGGTTAATTTGGTCCAAAATTGTCATCAAAGCTATCGCGAACTCCACAAGAATTGCCACCGTGTGCTCTTCTTTTCTGTTCGCATCCTAAAATCAAGTAAAACAATAAAGAACAAGACCCTTGAAATTAAATCTTTTTTTGTAAAATAGCAATATTTTGCTCACCAATTGTTCCTCCTTGCCAGGTCTTAATCCTGATGCAATCATATAAGTACTACCGATAGTTTTAATCTTTTCAATACAACTGAATTTTGGTTTCAACAGCAACTGTAAGAATATATTAATTACATTTCTACAAGGAATCATATTATTAGAAAAGATAACGTAGAAGACAAATGTAACCTTATCAAAGTCGCATATGATTTCATTGAGCAGTCTCAGACACTCGAGCCCCTGTTTGTTGACGTCGGTCTCGTCGTAGAATTCCTTGTAGTTAGGTATGGAGGCGAACATCACAGCGATGCTGGAGTATCTCTCGTGGTACAAGTCTTCCTGTTGATGAACATATTGTGATTTTGTTTCATTTATATTCAGGTAAATATGGTTAAGGTAAGATATATTCCAGTTTTTAATTTGTAAAGGAAAAAATCAACGAAGTAGAAAACAATAAAGACAGCAAAGTGTACTCGTAAAGTACTTTCTGTACCTCAGATGCAACCGAAGTGAGGAAATGTTCTGCAACGTGAGCTGGCAGAATGTTCTCCAGCAAAATCTGAAACAAATAACTTTTAACTAAAGTAAACTAAGAAAATCAATCATCATCAAATCTGCGTCATAAATGAACAATATTCAATCCCATCTTACTAATATTATAAATGTAAAATTTTCGATGGATGTTAGTTTGAAGGTATATCCAGAACAGCTGTATGGATCTCGCTGAAATTGGGCACAAATATAGAAGACTACTAATAAAGTTTTTTTTAATTGGGTGCTGACGGAGTCGCGGGCTATAACTAGTTTGAAATATTTTTCTTTTCAGTTTTTCCTATCTTACTGTAGAGTGACGCCATGACTTATACACCTCGTGCTACACAATCAGAATACCTTATTAATTCCTCTCATAGTCTCAACTTCTTCTTGTTCAAACTTGAGCTTGTCCTTCCAGAGGAAGTCCGTCCTGGAGGTGAACTCGATCTGCCTGTCGAGGATGTGGAGCAGCGCCGCGAGGAACACCAGCACCAGTCCAGCCTTGGCGGAGTATGGCAGCATTGAGAACCTGGAACACGTTATGGAAATTGCTCATTATAACGCTATTATTATATTCTTTGATATTTCCTTGTTATAATAATTCTAACATACGCTAATAAAAGGAATTGATAGATGGATATTTGTTTGAAAGTTTCTCCGAAACGGCTGCATGTATCTCGTTGAAATTTGGCACAGATGTAGAACATAGTCTGGAAGAATAACCTACTAATTAAATTTTGTAATTCCGCTTGAACGAAGACGCGGGCGATAACTAGTTTTGATATATCTTGACTTACTCTGTATCTATCTCCCCTTTTTGGTACTGACTGAATAGTTCAGCAGAGGCAAACAGTGAGATGTGAGACACGAGAGTGAGGATCATCAGGAACAGTTTGAGCACGAAGCCGACTCGCAGGAACACTGATATTGACGCCAGAGTCAGCACTGAGCTGTAGATGAAACTCTGGAAATTAAAGCACCATATTAATAGAATGAAGACCAGTTCTTACTCAAGAGAAAAATATCGTATTAAGTATGCCACTATTTGTTGCTTTTCTGTGAGTTTCTGAGACCTAAATTCCCGAATAAAACAAATTGTTTTGTCTATTCATTATACGTAGACTTTCGTCTCAGAAACCAGCGCTTATTTAGTAGTTTGAACCTCACGGTATAATTATTTGATACGTTAACATAAGAAATATTAGACGATGTATTCGTAATTAGCATAGATTTACCTTAAAAATATCATCATTGTTTTTAAAACTAGAAATATGGCAACAAACATTTGATCATAAATTGAAAATGTAACGATTATTTCGTCCCTATTTGTTTATATTTTAACTTAATAATATAATACATGCGAATATTTAAATGGATGCGTGTGTTTGTTAGAAGATATCTCCGGAACGGCTGAACGGGTCTCTATGAAATTTGGCTTAGTTGTAGAACATGGTCTGGAAGAACACATAGGCTACTAATTATGTTTTTTTTTAACTCCGCGCGGACGGAGTCGCGGGCGACAGTTAGTAGTTTAATATTTTGTGACTTTTAGACACTCCCAAAGTAACATCGTCTCACCGGAGCTGAATCAACGTCGACAAACAGCGGAACGCCGGTGATATTTTCTGAATTGGTGCTGTTGCTGGTGCTCCACACTTCTTCTGGAAATTCTTGCACCAGGAACGTTTGAAACTGAAATTTACAACGAGTTATTTTTTAAATACTCTAAAGATACAATTCCAATAAAGCTATAAATAGGAATTGAATAATTTAAAACAATATGCTATAAATTGATTTAAGTGAATATTAAGCAAAAATATTATTTTTGTTTTTTTTTATACTATTGTAATAATTAACTTAAAATAAAACTTACAAGGTTAATAACAGCACAGGATCCAATCAAAAGTACAGTCACCAAAAACATTGTGAATCTGATGTAACAATTGTTAGCAACTACCTGAAATATTAACATTATATTTATAAACTAAAAATATTGACAAGTAATTTGTACATAGAATTGGAATGTAAAATTCGGTCGCCTCAATATCAGCCCCTGTGGCCTAATGGATAAGGCATCGGCCTCCTAAGCCGGGGATTGTGGGTTCGAGTCCCACCAGGGGTAACACAAGTCGCCTTTTTGTATATTAAAAATTTTTCACTCTTATATGAATTACCAAAAATTAAATTGTTTACAAAAATTAGTAACAATTTCTGAATCAAAATTAGTTAAAAATTTGAATTATTGTACTCCTAAAAAAATAGTAAGGGAAGTTGTAGGTTTACCTTATTGTTTCTGAAGATCGAAAGAAACAACTGGTAAGAAGTATTCATAACTTGTTGTAACATTTACCTGTCCAGGTTTATAGCAGTAGTCATAGTCATCAGGCACGTTAGAGAAGGTGGAGCGACCCTCACACCACGACAAGTAGAGGAACACCAACAGAGTCAGCAGAGTGGGACCGAACGCAGCGTACATCACTATGCTCCTGATGATTATTTACAAATAATAATGAAATCTCCAAATGCACAAATATTTTTATAAGGAATGTTACCAGTATATAAATGTTGACTGGTTCCTAATTTCAAATATAATTGTTTGTTTTTTAATATTATAAAATGGCAAACGAGCAAACGGCCTCCTGAATTCACCGAAATGGCGAAGCGATCGTTGCCAATAGGCATCCCCAATTACGTTGCCTACTTTTAATTAACGGAGCAGGGGATGAATGGAACGATATTTCCCTTCATATGCATCACATCCTTCGTTAATTCGTCATCTCCCATCATTACACAAACAAAAGCGTAGGAAGGAAAGGGTGACAAAAATTAGGCCTACGACACCATAAAATAGGTCGATTTTAGTATTACCCTCAGTGTTTAAGCACAATCATGTAGACCGCTTATTACTAAAAAAATCCTTACTTGGGCACAGTGAGGAGCTGTATAAAGGCGAGCAGCACAAAGAGCGCAGTGGCACACGCGACATTGTACTTGAACTGGTCGTCGCTCTGGTCGCGGTACTGACGCTCCTGCTCCCCGCGCGAGAACCACAGCGTCGCGCGGTTCATGCCCTCAGAGCTGCTGGAGCTGCCGCCGCACTCACACCACGTGCGCTGCGGCAACAGGTTCTGCTCGATCATCGCCAGACTCTGCAACATTGTTGTAATTCTCTATTAGAAGAGAACATCGTAAAAAATAACACCATTAAAAAGATACATTTGAATATAAAGATTTCGTTAACTAGAGAGTACTCTTTCCTAAGAGGTCCACATCGCAATTGTAGTTCCTTTGGTGTTAAGGAAGATTATACAAGTTGGACCATTTAATATCAGATGACCTCTCATCTGCCTTGTGCTATAAAAATCATAGTAAAATAAAGGAAGCATTTACCGATATACCAATGTTCTTAGCTAGTGTTGAATCCGTTATGTTCGCAAAGGGCTTGTCTGCGCCCCAACATTCTACGTATTTGGTCATCTTACTGGAAGGACGAGAGCGTGACGGCACGCCTGGAGTAGCTGAAATGAATAACTGATTCTAAATTGTATAATAATCATTTCAAATATATTAAGGGACACATAAAAAACAGATGCTTTATAAACTGTATGACGAAAGTCAAAACACTAGACAATGCATGCCAATAATAGTTCGGTTGTCTGTTTTTGGATTACATATCGTAGGTTTTTGAGGCCAAAATCCCTGTATAAAACATATCGTCATCCCTGTCATTACCTTTGATAACACAGAGTATGTTTTCAACGGGGATTTTGAAATCAGAAACCTACGGTTAGGGAAGCTGTATATCGGAGGATTAACACACTGTTCTAGTATCGTAATCCAAATAATTTTACAGATAATATAAATTTATTTTCATTTATAAAATGTTCTGAAAGTTATTCTGGATTTGATTTTTTTTCTAAGAATTTTAGCACACGGATATGCAAACGGTTAGTCCACATTTTAAAGGTAGAAATCTCATTTTTCAGTGGCACAAACCTAATTAAGTTTTACAAATATTTAACAGTATTAAAATAAAGTAATCCAATGTCGTCTTATCACAATAATACATAGAGGGTGTTTTTTATCGTATAATTAATTAAAATATTAATTAAATTTAACAACGGAATGTCGCGTGCGTTTTCAACTGGTAATTAATTTTGTATACTGAATAATTTAGATTGTTATAATTATTATTTTAATGTGACAACCATACAACGTTATTAATTTAAATTATATTTTAATTTTTATCATCTCCTTAATCTCATTCTTAAATTCTAATTATTAAAAAAATAGAATTTTTGTCATTTTAGTCGATATACAAAGTGATTACGTATTTTAAATTATTGATAAAACAATATCTAAATATCATTACTAAAGTGCAAAATGGTCGTATTTGTGCTGAACATTCCATGCTAACACTGAATTAGTCATTTGTCAAAATTGCACAAAAAAAACCCAAGAAAAAGAAACACCCTGTGTGGAGTGTCTTCGTTACAATTTATTTGAAAAATTATGGAATAGATCATTAACAAAAATATGTCAAATTTAATTTATTTCTATATCTTAACTAAATGAAAATACGTTCAGTATTTACTGAATTTAATTTGAGATAATTGTTTTATCAGGTATGTTTGTGATTGTATTTACTCTTTATCTATTTGTAAGAACCATTTTTGTTTACATACAATTGTATATAACATTAATTTAAGGACATATTATTTACAACAGAGGACAAAAATGTAGTATAATACAACTAACTCGGTGTTTCCATTGATATTGTACTTATCATTCTAAGGAATAGCGTTGGACGCGCAGCTTCCAGTTCTTGGTGCAAATTTATCACGCTGTCTGCACAACAAACGATTTTAATAAATACTTTAATCGATATTTAAAAGTAGAACTACTAACATAAGTTGCTGTAACAAAAGCTTAGCCTTGTCTAGACGTCTTCTCTGGCGTAGACAAGTTAATCATTATTCCCTTCATTTCACTTTTGTTGTTCTTTGTAACTAAATTTATAGCAAATTAAACTTTGATTGAAAATGTCTTAATTTAAATTATAAGGGACTAAAAGAATCCAAGTGATAGATTTCCTTGAAGAAGAACTGTGTACTTTTTTGGTTGATTGACATTTGGGTTAACTAGAGTTTTATCTCACCTGTGCCCATGATAGGACTGATTGCTCCAATAATGGATCCACTTCGACTCTTCGGTTTAGCACTGACAACCGCACCATTGCTGAGTCCGTCCCCTGTGCTTGTTGTGTTATTGTTTTCAAAAGCAACAGTCCTTGGTCCTTCTACTTTGACTGATGCTCTACGATTGATTTCTATAATAAACAAAACTTAAGTATTAATCAAATTGTTCCATCACAACTTTACTGTCTAAAACAGAGGAGTCCTTTAAAATATTATAGTATGGGTCTTCTGAAAGTAAATCAACTCGTAAGCAATTTTCTTATGCTATAAAATGTTTTTTTTATTGTAAAATTTGACTTTTGTCTGACTGATTTTGATTTCGGTAGCTCGAGTTAAATTTTTGTTACATGTTATCAATTGATACCTCAGACTATAATCTATTTAACTCTTACCTCCAGGATATCGTAGAGACTCAGACCTGAGTACCTTCGTGGTCTCCTGCTCTACAAAGCTGTGCTGCGAGGGAGCTGGGCTGATGTTGTCACGTGGCTTAGTTGGAGACACATCCTGGTACAATGAAGAGACGACGCTTCCCTTACGATCTACTGTGCACACTGATAGACGACCGTTCTCTGCTATCCCAGATGGTTTCTGCAAAAATCAAACGGGGTAGTACTCAGAACTAAAACCTAGACTAAACAGTCTTAGCGAATGACGTGATATTCGATTCGTAGTTTTCCTGGAAGTATTATAGGGCAGTCAGTCGCGTTTGACCTTTAACGCCTGATACCTAATGTACTGTACGGATCTTGATGTGAGGTGTTATTTGATTCGTATTGCTTTTCAAAGTGTTATAGGAGGTAGAGTCAGTCTCTTTTGTTTTGTACACTAACAAATATAAAAATATCTCCAAAAAAATATAAAAATGTGTAGCGGTTGGTATGAGATTAAATTTTCCGTGGAATTGTTATAATTTTCATCTTTAACCGTTATAAATTTAATTTAATAAACGCAATCAAAGAGTGAAATTACTTGTATATTTTGCTCAGAAATCAGAGCCGATATTAAAAAGCGTTTTGGTTTCAGTAATTTACCTAAATTATGTTGAGCTCTTTATTAAATGTAAACGAAAGATTTACAGAAAGTCAACACCACATTCAATAAAAAAGGTAAACATTGTGATACAGAAAATGAAATGTGAAACCTACACTTTGCGGCAATTAGTAAACGAATAATCCTGAATTCAAGGATATGTACCACAAATTCGTGTTATTCAAAGCAAAGTTTAATGTAACTTTGAATACTGAAAGTAATGAATAAACAGCAGTGTATAAACTTTCCCTTTCAAGAAGATCCAAGAAACATTACACGAAATAACTGAGTGGACAGTTTCGGACTAATCAATTATAACATTGATGGAAATGAAGTAACACATAATAGCATCCCGACAAATTGGATCAAAATGATAACAGCCTCCGAGATTGTAACCAAAACGACATCAAGTCGCCAGTCGGACGCGACTCAACGACAAGTTGCTCCGAATAATCCTCGTCTTGCGAACCCTAATTTAATTTTAAGATCAAAATGGCGGACTATCTGCGATTATGTTGAGTGCCGCTGACATTTCGAGGAGACGAGATCGAGGCGATAAATAAAATATTAATGAAGAAAGAACGTTTAAATCTTTTCTTCTTATTTCAATCAAGATTTTTCATTTCCGATTATGGAACCGTCTTAATTGTTGTGAGATTCAATTTTAATGAAAGCTCCGAAAATATTTTAAGAATGGATAAAAAAGTTTGTAGAATTTAAGAGATTTAATTTAACTCGTCAAATCTATATTTGTTTTTACGTACTGGATATACTTGGTCCTTTGTTAACCGGATAAAATTATTTAGATGTAATATAAATAGCTAATACGTATGAAGGACGACTTCGCATATCGACATCTATGAATTATAGAGTCGTAGGTCTATAAATGTCTTTCCAGATGTCTGCAGTGAACATAAAATCCGCACTTCCGTCGTTAACCTGAGCGCTTTCATTTGAACGCGGCAATTTACGTCGGAGATTTTTTTCCTTTTCGCTGTATTCGTAATTAAGATTCTCCCCTTGTACTTTGAAGTAAATGAAATTTTATTATGTTTATTTTTAGTACCTTCTTATATATTCAAAAGTATTTATTATTTTGAAACGTTACGCCTCAAATTTCTGGGAATGTAACAGATATTTTCAACTTAATGAAATTGAGATTAGTAATAAAACTGCGCAAATAATTTATAATCCCTGAAGCCACAAGTTCATTTGATGGTGAAGTAATATTTCTTAACCATTAGTGTAAACACGGGTATTATATCATCATCATCATCAGCTCACTATACGTCTCCAACGAGGGGCTGGGAACCTACCCTAAGTTAGGGGTGATTAGGCCATAGTCAACCACGCTAGCCAAGTGCGGGTAGGTTGACTTCACATATATCTTTGAATTTCTTCTCAGATATGTGCAGGTTGCATCACGATGTTTTCCTTCACCGTAACAACGTCGGATAAATGTACATATGTAAATCGGAAATCGAAAAACACATTGGTATATGGCGGGATTCGAACCAAGGACCTGCAGATTGCAAGTCTCTTGACCACTGAGCCACCGACGATCATTGGGGTATATATACGACAAATCATTTAATAGTAAATAAAAACGTTGTAACAAGTGTTATATTTCACACTAGGGTGGTGATCCATCTTCCTCTAGCGATAATTCACCTAGCGATAAAAGCACATCTCTCAGGAAACCATCAATCATGCGACAAAGTTATGCTTGTCTTTGGATTACTTCAAAAACCTTTCAAAGATTTCTCAATATATACCAAATTCTGAAATAACTTATACGACAAAGAGACAATATCTACTGAGTTAATTACACTTTTATATGCACAAAAAGAAAATATACATAAAAATCCTCTTATATGTTACATTTCATTCATTATTTTTATAAGAATGGTTGTTTTCACGTTCGCGTAAAAGACAAAATAATTATTTTGTTATTCGTTGTATTAATGCAATATTCTTTACAACTACAAATCAATCCAAACCTATTCACAACAGTGCAAAAGTACAATCTCAATAGTTTTCAACTAAATGGTACCATTTGTCAAGGTACGAATTTGCGGATAAAAAGTTTCCTGTTTCTTACATTTAGCTTTGATTTAGCACAAAATAAGAACTCCATTAGTAGTAATAGACGTAAAAATATTTCTATGAAAATCTCTTCTCATACAAATATTTGAGAATTACAAAATAAATTACTTATCAAAACAAAAATACAAACCTTGAAGTATATTTGTTAAGATTATTTATTTTGTTTTTCCTTTAGAGTTTCAAGATAAAGTTTTAATTAGACACCGCAAAAATTTATAAAAGTTGAAAGTTCTTTTGGGATTAACTTGAAAAGGTGAAACGGATTCGTCTCATTAAGAATTCTTCGTAAGGCATTTCAAAAAATGTAAAACAAATTTGTGTTTGTATAAGTTACACAAAAGAGCGTCGGTGGCTCAGGATTCAAGCACTTGACTTGCAATCTGCAGGTCCCGGGTTCGAATCCCTCCATATACCAATGTGTTTTTCGATTTCCGATTTACATATATCCGACGGTCTTACGGTGAAGGAAAACATCGTGATGCAACCTGCTCATATCTGAGAAGTAATTCAAAGATATGTGTGAAGTCAACCAACCCGCACTTGGCCAGCGTGGTTGACTATGGTCTAATCACCCTTAGCTTAGGACAGGCTCCGAGCTCCTCGGTGGGGACGTATAGTGAGCTGATGATGATGACACAAAAGAGAAGAAAAACATTGACTAATGTTTAAATTTTTGTCGCATATTTTACTTAGTATTTAACAGTAATTTTAACATAATTTTCCTTATCCACGAAGTAAGAGAAAGATTCAAAAAACAAGATAATGATTATGAATTAATAAATACATGCAAATGTTTACTATGTCATGCAAATTGCTTGAAGAATGTCTTCCTTATGCTACATTTTACCGTCCATTTAACATAATACTGCCGACTCTACAGCCGTTTCAATATTATCCAGGATATAAGGACGTATTATACGGACGGACGGATTTATGAGCGTCGGTGGCTCAGGGGTCAAGCACTTGACTCGCAAGCTGCAAGTCCTGGGATCGAATCCCGCCATGTACCAATGTGTTTTTCGATTTACATATGTACATTTATCCGACGTTCTTACGGTGAAGGAAAACATCGTGATGCAACCTGCACATATCTGAGAAGAAATTCAAAGATATGTGTGAAGTCAACCAACCCGCACTTGGCCAGCGTGGTTGACTATGGCCTAGTCACCCTTAACTTAGGGTAGGCTC
>NW_013531704.1:773543-794581 GCF_000836235.2 Papilio xuthus
AATATGTACTGAGTTAATTACACTTTTATATGCACAAAAAGAAAATATACATAAAAATCCTCTTATATGTTACATTTCATTCATTATTTTTAGGGCATAAGAATGGTTGTTTTCACGTTCGCGTAAAAGACAAAATAATTATTTTGTTATTCGTTGTATTAATGCAATATTCTTTACAACTACAAATCAATCCCAACCTATTCACAACATCGTAAAAGTAAACTCGCAATAGTTTTCAACTAAATGGAACCATTTGTCAAGGTACGAATTTACGGATAAAAAGTTTCATGTTTCTTACATTTAGCTTTGATTTAGCACAAAATAAGAACTCCATTAGTAGTAATAGACGTAAATATATTTCTATGAAAATCTCTTCTCATACAAATATTTGAGAATTACAAAATAAATTACTTATCAAAAAAAAATACCAACCTTGAAGTATATTTGTTAAGAATTTTTATTTTGTTTTTCCTTTAGAGTTTCAAGATAGCCATAAAGTTTTAATTAGACACCGCAAAAATTTATAAAAGTTAAAAGTTCTTTTGGGATTTACTTGAAAAGGTGAAACGGATTCGTCTCATTAAGAATTCTTCGTAAGGCATTTCAAAAAATGTAAAACAAATTTGTGTTTGTATAAGTTACACAAAAGAGCATCGGTGGCTCAAGATTCAAGCACTTGACTTGCAATCTGCAGGTCCCGGGTTCGAATCCCGCCATATACCAATGTGTTTTTCGATTTCCGATTTACATATATCCGACGGTCTTACGGTGAAGGAAAACATCGTGATGCAACCTGCTCATATCTGAGAAGTAATTCAAAGATATGTGTGAAGTCAACCAACCCGCATTGGGCCAGCGTGGTTGACTATGGCCTAATCACCCTTAACTTAGGGCAGGCTCCGAGCTCCTCGGTGGGGACGTATAGTGAGTTGATGATGATGACACAAGAGAGAAGAAAAACATTGACTAATGTTTAAATTTTTGTCGCATATTTTACTTAGTATTTAAACAGTAATTTTAACATAATTTTCCTTATCCACGAAGTAAGAGAAAGATTCAAAAAACAAGATAATGATTATGAATTAATAAATACATGCAAATGTTTACTATGTCGTGCAAATTGCTTGAAGAATGTCTTCCTTATGCTACATTTAACCGTCCATTTAACATAATACTGCCGACTCTACAGCCGTTTCAATATTATCCAGGATATAAGGACGTATTATACGGACGGACGGATATATGAGCGTCGGTGGCACAGGGGTCAAGCATTTGACTCGCAAGCTGCAGGTCCTGGGATCGAATCCCGCCATGTACCAATGTGTTTTTCGATTTACATATGTACATTTATCCGACGTTCTTACGGTGAAGGAAAACATCGTGATGCAACCTGCACATATCTGAGAAGAAATTCAAAGATATATGTGAAGTCAACCAACCCGCACTATGCCAGCATAGTTGACTATGGCCTAATCACCCGTAACTTAGGGTAGGCTCCGAGCCCCTCGGTGGGAACGTATAGTGAGCTGATGTTGAAGGACGTATTCCGAATAATATTTTTCCAAATCAAGATTTCACGAATATTTTAACTAATTTAGATTTTTAGCGTAGGTTTTTTATTTAAAGTTATTCGTATAACTTAATAATAAATACTTAAATGTAAAGGATATAAAGTAATCTGTAATCACTCACCCTGGGAGGTACGATGAGATATGTTTCCACCTTGTGGTCAGCGAGGTACCCCTCCCGCGCCGCGCCTTCCCCAGGCTCTACCTCGAATCTACCTCCCAGCTGCAGCATCGTCGCTTTAGTAATGTGAACACGCCTGCAAATAATTTACATTGATCTCTTTCAAGATTCAATAAATTACTGTACTTACGTATTTATAAATGTTTACGGTACCCACAAAATTTATCTTTTATTAAACCATATTTCTAAAACTTTGAGTTCAAATAAACACTATTTATAATTAATATGTATAGTATGCTTCTATACATGTGTTACAACATTGGAAACTGACAAAACTATCAGTGAATTTTCGTTAGTTCCTCTCACCCAGCAATTCCTCCCGACTCCATGTGATTAGCAAGCGTGACGTCATCGCTCCAGACATCGAACTGCCACTTCCTGAGGCCGAGCACGCCGCACAGCACGTTGCCCGTGTGGATGCCGATGCGCATATCCACATTGAAACCGGTTGCCTCGCGAACAAAACTATACAAATACAACGCATGCCAAAGAAGTAAAAAAAGTAACCAATCCGAAGAACCCTGTAAGCGGAAACTCAAAAGCAATATTCGAACCCACGACCACTATCGAATGTCTTAATCACTGGGCGTCAATATTTCTACTTCATTGCGTTGTTCTGTTTTTGGTGGTGATACAATTTCTATTTCTCAAATTCTTTCCCTTGAAAAGTTAAGCTTTACTTTATTGCTAGACTACACTTGTTTTCTGTGATGTTTAAGACTTAATAATTCCTTTAAATCAAAACTAACCAAGCTAACATTTCCACGATGATATTTTCACCATCTTGAACTTACCGTATAGCGTCAATCATCTGTAGGCCCATGTTGACGCAGTTGTAGGCGTGGTTGGGGCGCGACACTGGCAGACCAGAAACGCAGTAGTAACAGTCGCCGAGAATCTTGATACGCATGCACTGATTCTCCTGTTAATATTAAAAATATTACAATAGTATATTGACAATCCAAACATTCCCATTTATTATAATACTAGCTGTCACCCGCGACTCCGTCCACACGTAATTAAAAAATACACAATTAATAGCCTATATGTTCTTGCAGACTATGTCCTACATGTATGTGAAATTTTATCGAGATTCGCTCAGCCGTCTTTGAGATACCTTCATACAAACATCCATCCATCAATCCAAACATTCGCATTTATAATATTAGTAATAGAAGTAAGATAGTTAAAGTGATCGTACAATATATAAATGTATGAACATTATTTAAATCTCCCTTAAATTGTTACTTTTCTCTAAATCGGACAATAAATGTATTTCATAGGCCGATCGGTCCACCGTTGGCCCAACGGTCGATAATACTAAATAATTTTATTATTTGCAATTACTATTGTTTATTTGCAGCTGTTTCATAATTTAATAAACAATATATCACACTAAAGTAATTAATTATAACATCATTAAAAAGTTCACATGCACTCGGATACAAGTTATGTTTATTCAAAGGTAATTACGACGCGCTGACATTTAATAACGAGTTGGATTCGGTGTGTTAATTAATTATTCTGACGCTTGTTTTTAATTTATAAAAATATCAAAAGTAAGAAAAACATTATATGCACGGAAAAAATATGCTAGAAAAAATCATACGTATCTGTAATAGTAACATGACTTACTACGAGTAAATACGCCTTTTGACGCTTAAAAGTCGATTCCCTCAATATGTATTTGACATCAATTGTGTAAAAAAAGGCGCACCGTAAGCATTAAAAGTCTCCTTTGCTAGTAGCCTTTCCTCACTATTATTTCATCTACTATTTTCCATACCAAAAAGGTCAGTCTTAGTGGCTGGCCACCTCTTTAGTAGAATGTTTAATTCTGCACTTTATTTGGGGTTAAAGGCAATGATGATCATAAGCTGCATTTTACTATGAAAATAACGAAATGGTTATGTAATTTACTAACAAATACCCGAGCTAGTTCTCGAAAGCAGACCTCAAATATTTAACCGAGTCTCGGCTAGAAGCCTTAACTCCAGTGTTAACACAAGTTGTGAGAAACTTTCACGTATGCACGTCGAAATATGTGGAAAATTCACTTACAAATTTTGCTACTAATTCTTGGGGAAATGTTCATTATTACTAAGATTATTGATAAATGTTTAGTTATATTAAGTCAGTAAATATATAATTTTCATCTGTGTAAATTTATTGATGAATATTGTTGAAAAAAAATTAAGCTATACTTTTGACAATATTTTATCTTTCAAATTATGAAAGAAATAGGGTTAGTAAATTATAAAAATATTTTGGAACATTAATTACAAAAACTTATTACTTACTTATTTTAATATTAATGAATACTTACTTCGTAATATATATTTGTATGAAATTGAAATTAATCTACTCATATTTACATTTAAAATATGTAAACTCTAACTTATGATTACAAAAAGAGTTCACGAATTTACATTCTGCTACCTTATTTATTTTTTCATCGACAACAGTTGTTGAAAAAAATTAATTCGTATTATATTAATGTATTTCAAAGTATTTATCGAAGGCTAAAAGAAAAAGCATCCGGGTCGTTGTATAAATTACGATAAAGTAAAAACCCTTAAAATATTCAAAGTGATTGTTTATTTACAAACATTTATTGAGAGACTGCTTTTAAATATTGAGAATGGAAATACGAAAATCTTTCGTTACGATGATACTAAACTACATATAAAATCAATGCCTTTGTTGTTGTAGTCAACATCGGTCAAAAATTTTAGTATTCCCTTAGTTCCAGCCTAAACAAACTGTAACTTTAACAAAGGCGCAATAGCTCGCTGTTGTTAGGTGTTTCGGACTAAACTAAAACAAATAACAATCGTTGTACGTTACGGCTTTAAAGTTTTAATATATTCGTTTTGCATTTTCTGTTTTCAATTTACCGTTGTACTTGTCCAAAAGTTTTACAATTTACTAACGACTTTCGACAGCAAATATTTGGTTATTAAAATATAAGATTAACTTATTGTTAGTTTAAGATTTCATGGTCTTAAAAAGTGTGCTTTAATTAAATGATTTATTGCGCCTAAAAGAAACATAGCCGCAATTCCCTCATTCAAAGATTCCGCATTCATTTTGCAATTCTATTTCTTACAGGCGCAAAAATAAAGCAGAACAATGATTGTATATGAGATACCAACCTGGGCGATCTGATCGAATCTTCCAAAGAGTTCATTGAGAGTCTTGACCAAATCCGAAGCGCTAAGTCGTTCGGAGAGCGGAGTAAAATTGACGATGTCCGCGTAAAGAATGCTGACATTGTTGTGCCGCTGCACGTGCATCTCGTGGAAGCGGGTCTGCTTTGACGTGTCGGCGCACGCGTCCGCCATCTTTAACATTATCGATCTCTTCACCTGGAAATAAAGCGTTAATTAGTTTGATATGCTTCGCTACATTAGGTAACATTTAAATCAGCACAATTGATAAATACTTCTTTATTTCGTTGTGCACATAAACTATTTACAATTATTAACTAAATTGAATCACCACAATAAATTTTTGCTTTGACATCTCACACTGTTTCCCGCCTAATTCTCTCTAGTTGATTTTTTTATTTTACTATTTGTCTTGGGTATCTTGGTGGCCAGTACTGGATTCAGTATCATCCATATTTTTATTATTACTTAATTATTTTTATTATACAATTTATACCCTTATAATATGCATAACTTTTAATATAAATGTGTTTTTACGTTTTTAATTCATATAAATACAGTACGTTTTCGATCAGCGCCATCTAGTATTCAATAAGTGCCAACCAGCAGATCAGTGATATTTTCACATATTTACAACCCAAATTCGAGTAACTACACACTGGACAGTTATTTAATAAAATAATATGAATAAAAATAAAGTTCGTTCAAAGCAAACAGAAACTTTAAAACCTTACAATGTGCTTAATTTATAAAATTAAAGAAACCAAAGAATAATAGTCAATAATATAGATTACAGGTTTTGCATTTTTTATTACGCAGGCGTTGCAATTTTTACAACGGATTCTTTATTCTTGTAGAAATAAGCAGTGACTGTTACATATTTTTAAGTATCAAAGTGTTATTTTACACTACAAAATAAACCTTATTAATAATTAATTAAAACTCATACAACGTGCACAAAATTATTATGTTCCTAAAACCTTTAAAGGTTGTGATTAAATTGTCAATCAAATTACTTGACAGGAAGTTAAGCTTTATAATTCTCGCTATCTCTATAATAAACATTTAAAAGACTACAAACACGAGGAAATGGCGCGTAGTGTACCGGGAGAACCGGAAGAAGTCCGTCAAGGGTAATAACAAAATACTGGAGACAATTAGTCTCTATTAAACTATAGAGTCGTGGCTGCAATTTGTAATGTTACCCATATAAAGTAATTAAAAGATCAATTAAGTAATTGCCACACTCAAAATTCTTATTAAGGCGTTACTTAGCACAGATTTATTGCAATAAATGAACATGGAATGGAAATGCTTAAATCAACGATAATTGATAATTTAAATTCACATAAAAATTAACAGAATAAATATATATATTTATTCTTATTCCTTTTGTTAGTTGCCAGAGAGTATACCAAGGTTCCCTGTATAAATGTCTTACAATCATGTTAAGAAGGGGCCCAAAAATTCGTTTCAATTTGAATGCAGCTGAATACATTTTCGTCAACTCTACATTTCATAGCATATACAAGCTACAAGGCTAACACGTTTTATTGAGGTTACCGTAATTAATTATCCTCTTACATACATCGTTCAATTGTATTAATATAATTTGCGAAAACTGTTATCATTTCGTTGAACTACATTCGCGTAAAAAACCATGACAACATTTTTGATGGAAATATTTCATGGAATTCCCTTTAAGTCAGAGTTTTTTTTATAATTTATACAATTATAATAGTATCACTCCAATATCTTTTTATTACTGTTAGGAAGAAAATCCGACACTGTGCCGGTGTATCGGCGCAACACTAACCTTACTAAAATGTCAACGTTTATGTCCCCTTACTAATCAATCTGACACTTGACTTGGTAACGAAAGCACGCCAAAGGATTCTAACGAATAATGTCTAAAAATATATTCCCCCCCCCCCTTTTGAGCCTCAGCTGATTTCTAGACGATCTCTCATATGAACGGTAGATAATTTATTAGAAAAATAAATACAGCTGAACCGGTCGAAATGCATAGTCTCTCGATATTTTAAAATGAACATTTTTAATCTATTTACTTGAAATTTAACTCATGTAAAGATCGTAAAAGTAATGTAAACTTGGAGAATTGTTTAGAGAGCGATCGTGCAATTCTTGTACTCCTTTTCATACATATTTTTTTTATATATCATAAGGTGGCAAACGAGCGAGCGGAAACCTGAAATCGCTGAAATAGCGAAGTGACCGTTGCCCATAGACATACGCGATTGCATATGCGTTGCCTACCTTGAATCGACGGAGGAGAGGATGCACAGAAAGAAAACATTTCCATGCATCCTCTCATCCGGAAAGTCCACATTTACTTCCCATCCTTTCCTTATAAGAAAAACGGTGGGAAAGGAAAGAGGACTAAATTAGGCCTCCGGGACGCACACTCATCAGACGAAACGCGGAATTGCTTCCACTTCACGCCTGTCTTCTGTGTGGTCGTTGTATTTCACCAAGCGAGCCGGGCCAATTTGTGCGATGTTAAAGCGGGCTCTACCACTGTTGATATAACGATTTTTGTGTCGATTTCAGAGACAGAATATTGATTCGGTCAATCGCCTGCCTTTTGCATGTCCCCTACCACTATTTGCAACTTTTTACGGTCTGAATTCATTTGTTCTTTCCACGAATAAATCGATTCGAATTTCAAATTTCATTTGCCGCCAAAGTGCGTCAGAGACGAATGTTTTATCATTCTCTGAACGGTCAGCGGATGTGCGTACTACTCAGATTACATTAAAGTTGTGTGCGTACGTGACATAAGACTTGTAGCGAAACAGACAGACAGAAACCGGGTCATTGTCATGCAACCGGTCTCTATATAGAGAAATGTTTTTTGAAAACGACATTTTTGAGTTGAATCAAGCAGTTATTTAATGTAATATAATGCTAAAAATCATGTTAAAAATATACGAATAGGTTCCATTTTGATTTACTTGACACTTAATTTTTAACAATGTTTTTTTTGATGATTAAAGGTTGCAAGATATTTCGTATAATTTTTTTCTCGTTAACTAATTAAAATTATTTTAAATTTAATTGACTGCTATTATTTAAGTTAAAGGAAATATTTTAAAAACATATTTGTTTGTGGCAATGCAAAAAAAATAAACTAGAAAAAAAAAGTTGAACGATCGAAAATATTTAATTTCTACAGAGTTATTTAATATTTGTGACAATACAAAAAAACATTTTTATTACTAAGTTAAGGTTAAAGGTTAAGTGGTCACTAAGTCAGACATAATTTTCATTATTAAGTTTATAGTACGATACCACCGAGTCTTATCAGTTTCCGTTTAGTTATCACGCATCTGTGTTTAGAAAGTTTTGCTTATTCCCACATTTACATAGCTTATGTAAACAATAACAATTATTAAATAATAATATATTATTAAAAAAATATATTTCAAGGCCACGACATATAGCAAATCAATGGTCCCATAGCAATAAACAATGTTACTAATATTATAAATGCCAACAATTTGAGCAGGTTGATTAAGTTTCGAATAGGAATGGATCACAGGCTGGAATAGCGTATAGTCTACTATTTAAAAAAAAACCGCTCGAAAGGGATCACGTGCGACATCTGACGGTAAAAAGAAACAATCACATCAAGATGAATTCCTAGCATTTTCTACATTAATTATTTTCATGTAAAACACACCAAATAAATAGGTCGTTTTGAACACTAATTAAAATAACTTCGATTTACAGGAAATAAATATTTACTAAATTAATTCTGACAAATAAATTAATAAATGTTGATAATTAGTTAATTATGTAATAAGAGGTCATGACCTTGAGGTCATTTGGTAATGATTAAACACACTTTAGACCTTTGAACTTATATGGATCGTAGTGAAATAATTGTCAAACTATGTACTTATTTATGTGTAATTTTTTCAAGTTAAAGAATGGTATTTACACTTAATTAAAATCTATACATCTCATAATTCTATGACTTCGTTCTTTTATACCTTAAAATGTTACTTGTTATTTATATTATAAGCGTCAATAGCCTAATGGTTAAGGGTACAGATTTCCGATCACGAGGTCGGGGGTTCGAATCCAGCCATTCGTAAACCATATCCTAGTAAATTTACAGAAAAATCTGCTAATATTTTACTGTAAAAAAAAATGCGAAAGTTTATATGGATGAATGTTAGAAGAAATCTCCAGAAGGATCATAGTCTGGAAGAAGAAGCGTACTAATTAGGTTTTTTTTAATACCACGCGGACGTTGTCGAGGGCGACAGCTAGTATGTTATAATTTATTTAGGGTTATTTTATCACTTAGGTCGTTGGCTGATTTTTGAACCTAATGTAGAGATCATCATTATCTTCATTCTTTATATTGTTTTTTTATAACTTTAAAAAACACATAAAACGTTAATGAACTCAATTTCATTAATTTACTAGCTGTCGACCGCGACTCCGTCCGCACAGATAAAAAATGCAATTCAAGTAAGTTTACTTAAGTTTAATAGCCTATGTAAATATAGTGCAGAGTCTGGGAGTTTTCCTAGACTCTGCTCTATATGTGTGCCAAATTTCATCGAGATTCTTTAGGCCGTTCTGGAGATCAAACATCCATCTATCCATCCATCCATCTAAACATTCGCGTTTATAATATTAAATAGTAAGAAGTAAGATAATTGTCAAAATTGAAATTATGAAATAGTGTAAACATAATTTAGTTCTGACCTCTTCATGTTTGCATCAAAGTATGCGTTCAGTTTCGGTGCAAACTATCGTCAGAATCGTTATACGCGATAAGTGAACACGATAAGGCTTAATGGCTTACGATTTAATACTGATGACCGGGTTATCGTTGTTCTAATGTGGATATCGTACGATATGTTATTTATTATAAAATACTGTCGTATGTTTGAAAACATTAGAATTGTTTATTGCGAGACAGATACAACACCAATGTCTAATTCACTGGAAGACAAAAGACTGTAGTAATAAAATGTATAAATTGTTTTCTCTTATTTAAACTAACGACTAAACTTTGCACTAAATATCTTACTAGTAATATTATAAACGCGAATGTTTAGAACGGCTTAATGGATCACGCTGAAATTTGGCATAGATGTAGAACATAGTCTGGAAGAACATATTGGCTACTTGTAAAGTTTTTATTATTCTGCGCGGACGTAATCGCCGACAAAAGCTAGTATCTAGATAAACAAAAGACTAATATGATTTAAAATTAAAAATCATATAGCTGTTAATTGATGAAACATCACCAGTTTGCCATTTAGATTCATTTGTGTTTCCAACTTTTCAGTTCACTATCAGCAAGATATTTTGCCTTAATGTTATAGAATAATTCCCTATTATTTTAGGAAACACTGATTAATGAAATCAATCTGTATCTTTATTCACAAGGAAGCAAAAGAGTTGCGTGTTGATGCTTGGAAAACCCAGAATAAAACAATAGAAACTTGTCTCCTTAATGAACAACAAAAATGTGGGGGATTCCAAAGAAGACAAAAGAATTTTGTGAAACAAGTAAATCTAGACAAGAATTAATTCAATATTCCATGATATGTTTAAATAAATCAGTAAATGAAACAACAGTTTTTTTTTTAAACTTTTTTTATAATTCGACGTAATAGCAGTCAGAATTACCTTAAGAAACGAAAAAAAAAAATAAAAGACCTTGACGCGATGACGTATGTATGCAATCGCGTCCTGTTCAACAAATGACATAATTAATGAGGTAAAAATGAACATAAATACTCTTTGAATTGTTATCGGAAACCGCACGAAAATACTAAGAAACCAGTTCGAAACAAAACAATGGTTTTAAATAATAATAATACAAGCACGTACATACAAAAAACATAACTTTTTGCACTTTATATTAAAAAGAATAAATACTAATAAAATTATCCTGAGAAGTCTTACTTCTTATGTTTATAACTAAATTCGTTCCCCTTTAAAAATAAAATTAGAACACAAGCTGAATTCAATAATCCAAATACAAATACAAAGATATCTTGAAAAATTACAAAAATGTTTGAAGTCTAAAGAATAGTTCACTTTTAGTGTGCATTATTAATTTCATTCTTATTTATGTTTTTCGTGACAAGAGTCATAAAGTTCTACAATTGACAGCAATCTTCACCAGCTGTCACGAACCCCTGACAACACTCGTCAACGTACAACAGAAATGTCACATGCTGTCAACTGCGCCTATAAAAAATTTATAAAAAATAAAAGGTAAAATATTAAAACACGATTGAGTCTACATATTTGTTACTTATCCCTTATTTAACTAGATAAAAAAATGGAGAATCGAGGTTATCAGATCGACGGTGATATCGATGTAGATTTAAAAGATATTGATAACATTGTATTTCCTCAATATAATGCTATCTTAGAATCTAATCGAATCTTAAAGCCAGAATAATACTTCTAAATTTAGGTTATCATGGATTACTCGATATATCGATTGAGCATAAAAATAATAATAAAAATAAGGCAGTAAACAAAATTACAGCGTGCTGTATAATAAAAAGAAGATTTTAAAATAAGGATTACTAAAATAAAATTTAGACTCTGCTAAATGTATTTCACAAAAGCACTATTGCAAGGAATTATAGGATCCAGGATTTTTAATAGAGTTTCGGTGAAATCAGTAATCGATGAAACAAAAGAGATTTCAAGCAAAAAGGATTAACCGGAAATGTTAATCGTATTGAAATGTAAAATAGAAAAAGTTAGGAAGAAGACAATGTTTTATGAAAAATGCTCTTAAGACTCTATTTATCATTTTAAGTCCTTGACATTTTTTATGTTTAAAAAATCTTGTTTGTAATAAATCTTTACGGGTCATGTATTTGATATTCAACTGTGAAGGTGAATTTAATTTTGTAGTTATCACTCCAAAATTAAGTTAAACTGCTTCTAATTTTGGTGAGTTTTTATTCACCAAAATATGGGCCAATCATGAACGTCGAAATGGGTAGATATTGATGATATTTGCAAACGAGTGATAACCTGTATTTCAAAAACAAAAAAAGAGTCCAACAGTTCAAGATGTTATCAGAGGTGTTTTAAATTAAATAGTCGTAGTAACGTCCAATTAATGGATCAAATGATTCATTATTCCAACTTTTATTAGCTTACTTTAGTCATTAAATTATTGAGAATGTTTATTTTAAAAACATCTTGATTTACTTTCAAAAAAAGCTATTTGATTTTTTCTTCTTCATCGTTGCAGTTGAGACTGGTCTTGGTCATAAAATATCAGTGACCCGCTTCACCAGGCGCCACTCCTCCGTAGTCGCTTTTTAGTACATTGGTGTAGGGGGACATCTACAGCCGCTCTAATTTGGTCAGTCCACCTCATGGGTAATCTTTTACTTGCATCACCAAGCTCTCGATGGATTCGTTTGATTTTTTAGCTGCTGATAGAAACTACGCAAATATCGCCAAATATCACCACGTCACCAGACTGCTGACCCATAATAGAATTCAGTTATGGTTGCCTTTTTCAAACGAAGACATTCAAATAAATGTTTGTAATTATTTCTTAGTAATAGTATTAAAGTAGATAATTATTTACTTGGAATGATTAAAAATAAATTTGTTTTATTTTATCCATTATCTATAATGCTTTAATAAGCACCTGTAGATTGCTAAAATGGATTTTAATCGTATATTATTTTTACTTCGATGTTTTTGACAACCCGACCAAACTAGATTTGAATTTTTAAATTTACACCAACTTGTAAATTCACTAATTCGGGTTTCTTAAACTTGACTTTTTAGTCGTACTTTTTGCTAAAGAACGCGGAACATAAAAATGTTGTTCAGAGGCAAAGCTATTAATGACTAGACAAGTACATATGTACACAAAATACACAATTACATACAATGGGAAATTATTTCATATTAATTACCTTATCAGTTTGGTTAATCGTTCTCTTTAGTTAGGACTTGATAAGAATTTTGAGCGTTAGTAAAATTTATGTAGTCATAAATATAATAAAAGTTTTGTTACTGATCTGAATGGTACATACGTACCTATCACTTCTTTCCCTGCCCTATGTGTGGTAAAATAGAAAATTTAAAACATTATGGTCCCAATAATTTAGACCAATTGTTCCCAAAGAGGTCCAGATCTCATGAGTTCCACAGAAAACGCGGTCGGAGTATTTACAACAATGGCAAAATAATACGTTGAGTGAGAAACAGCGGGGTACACACCAAAACTAATAATACAACTTTGAAAGTGGACTACTATAAAAGAAGATTGGACCTGATTTAGTCGTAACTAAAACATATTCTAAACTACCTGTCGCGACTACATTTGCGCGGAATTAAAAAAACTTGATGAGTAGCCTATGTGTTCTTCCAGACTATGTTATACTTCTGTGACAAATTTCATCAAGATCCGTTGAGTCGTTCCGGAGATGCCTTCCACAAATCCATCCATCCTTCCATCTAAACATTCGCCTTTATAATATTAGTAAGAAGTAAGATTGTAGTTTTAGACATTATTAGTTACAATCTTTGGCGCGAATGGCGCTTTCGTTACAAAGTCAAGTGTCGGAATGATTAGTGAGGGGACATAAACGTCGACATTTTAGTAAAACTAGTGTTGCGCCAGTACACCGGCAGAGTGTCGGATTTTATTAACAGTAGCGAGGTTTTAAACGTTTCTGTATATGGACATGATTCGGTACAGGAACTATATAAGAGAGATGGTGCACCCGAAAAAGCAATTATCAAACAATATGATAACATATATTACAATAGAGGACGCGGAAGTAACGGAGATTGTATGTTTTTACTCTCATAATTTTTTCCTTGTCGCGACGTATTTTTTTAGTGTTTAATTTATAGGTCAACCCGTTTTAAAGACGTCATGACTGTGGGAATTGATTTAAAATTATTTTTGTAGATAAGTCATGTGTTTTTCGGATGTCTATTATAGTTTCTTTTATTCTTTTATACGCGATTTTTCTCTTTTAATGGTTGTTTTCTCATAATTCCATTCAGTTAATAATTAATTTCAGTTCGCATATTTACAATTTTATTTATTTTACTTGGTTTGCCTTTAAATTTATATGCGAACATACGAATACTACAAAAATATCTTATTATAACATGAACTAACTAATTAAAGTAATACGTACAATATTATCATTTTTATCTAAATCACAAGTATTTTTTAATTAAATATTACAAATTTATTAAAGATTTATAAGATAAATAACAAAGATAAAGGGACAACACTCCCCCCTTTAAAGTCTACATGTGAATCACCCGTTTGAAACCGTTGTGTGGAGTAAGCGAGTCTTTCTTCATACCTTATGGTCAGATACGTCGAACGCGTTCACTCGTGCGCACGTACGCAAGTAGCGGGCCAAAGCTAGCGCCTTGCGGCACTCCGACTAGTTTTGTTTACGCCATGCATCAAAGTGTGTGTTAGTGATACAGTCATTTGTGTGGCCTTTAAGTTTTATTGTGCTAACATTTTGTGATTCTAGTGGATTCTGTGCAATTATTAGTAAACAGAAAAATGTTTCCTAGAATTCAAGGATTGGTAAGCATTATTTTGAATTTTTATTTTAACTTACTTCCTGATTCATTAAAATATATGTACGTTTTGAAATAACAAGCTTTCATTGTCAGGTTTTTGTTCGTACAAGGTTAGATTTAACGGTAATAAATAACCACAGCCTTAACCAATCAGGGCTGGTAGAGACAAGAATAACTTCCGTTTTTTCGGTCTTAATAGTACCAAAAATCTAATATTAAGTGTAACATCCGAACTCATGGTCATTAATATGTCGCTAAGTAAGATCCTAATGAAATATGCCCATTAAGGAAGCGTTTAAAGCGACTAAGAGTCCCACGCTTAGTTTTAATATTGGAGATTTTTGGTATCGTACCATAGAGATGTTTTTTTGTTCTTGCTGGAAATCTACAGATTAAGAAATGCATGTTATAAAAAATACGATCAAGATAAGATTCTTAGTTACCTATAGCAATATCAAACATTTGTCACGTTCAGAGCACGTCTCTACAACACATGTGCATTGATTACCACGTGTTTGAGATCGTCTATTGTTTCAAAGATTTACTAAACACCAAGAAAGTGAGACATTTATTAACCATGTCGTTTATTACAACAATTAATTTTATATTTTATTTACATTTATAGTTGACGTGTAGATCTGTGGGCAATAAGTGACAGGTGCATGCATTTTATGTTACTAACCGTGGGTTTATGAGACGAAAATCTCCGTTTAAAACATATTTTTATCTCTGTTTTATTAAAGATAATGACAGGGATGACGATTACAGAGATTTTGGTCTTAGAAACTGGTAAAAAATGCCAAGAAAAAAGATTTTTCTACATTTAAAACGAAATAAAAAATCGGTACTTCAGTTTTTAAATGAATTCTTTAAAATAATATTACATTACATACGGTAGAAGTCATGACTTTAATTTCTAGTAAAGATATGAAATCGTACAATCCCTTTGTAACCTGATAAGCCTTTTTTTAGTTATAACCTCAAAAATTAAATGAAACAATGCCATTCAGACTATGTGTCTTCCAAAAGAATAATGTTCTTGTAAAGAATCTTTAGGCTCTTCTATGAATTTTGTGTCTTAATATAAAAACTAGCTCTGTATTTAAGGCGTTTAAGTTGTATAAATTATTCCATTTCATAGTTTGAAAATAATCAGCTGGTGTTAAACCCGCGTTTTACTACCTGGACGGTTGGGTTGACCTCCGTAGGTTATTTGCCTTGTTCGAGACAGATAAAATACGTTTTTTTTTTATTATTTCTCTTCCATTTCAAATTGTTTTTTGCTCAGTTCCGACAAAGTATTGTTGTTTTTTATTTATAGTTTTTTTTTTGCATTAAGTAAGCCGATATTGTTATTTCAACAATCGATTTGAAATAAATTTAAAATAAATCTTTTAAAATACAAAAACATATGTTGTTTTTAGTTGGATAGATGAATATTACGTTATTTCAAAACAGCTGATTTGGATGTAATTTAGAAGAAAGATTACAGTTTAGAATTGTGAATAGGCTTATTTACTTTTTATTTAATACCACGCGAACGAAAAAGCGAGCGACTGCTAGTTACATATTTACTAGCTTTCGCCCGTGACTCCGTCCTATCAGAATGAAATAAAAACATTATTAGTGGCCTATGTGTTTCTCCAGACTATGTTCTATATGTGTATCAAATTTCGTTCAAAACATACGTACAAAAGATACGTTCAAACAAACATCCATCCATCTAAATATTCGCATTTATAATATTCGTAAGATTATGTATATTTCATATTCATCACTACGAGTTTTATTCTTTCGTTTTAATGTTACATTGACGTTGTCATTTGCCGATTAATTGCCGCATAAATAATATTGCAAAATACAATTTGCATATTAAATATTTATACTACTACGTTCTAAGCTATTACTATTTTACATGATTAAATATAATACGGTGTGTTTTCATTGCCGTAAAAACCTTTCGATCAAAAAAAATTTAACACCAGGGGCTGAGTTACGAGGTAATACACAAAAAAATACAGAAGAATTGATAACCTCCTTCTTTTTGAAGTCGATTAAAAACTTGTTCAAAATCATATTGTCAACGATACGTTTAAGTGGTAGTAGAAACCCAATGTTATGAAATTATCTTATGACATCTGAGTATCGAGTAAATTGTATATTAGCTGTAAAATGTGGGTCACACAGGGGTCATTAACCGTAATACGTTAGTATTGTGTTTTCATAACGCTCATCGGAATGCTAACGTTTTCAACAGTTTTTTTTTCCTAGTTAGCAATGCGTCATCAAAATCCAGCGAATTGAGCTATTCATATTTAACAGGGAATCCTGTATGACTCACAAGTACTTCTAAATATGGGGGCGTAAAGAACTTAGGTACTTGACTACGCGTGTTTTTTTATAATATTCATAGTGGGTTTTGACTTTCAAAACATGTACAAAATAAGTTAGTCCCCGTTATTGTCTTTGACCAGGAAACTATATGTTTTTATACATGTGTTTAAGCAGTGAAAACCCACCGTATATTGTGATAAAAACATTTGTGACTTATTAACTAACCATTGACTGACGTCACTCGGACGTGTGACTATACCTATTAAAAAAATATATTTATTTATTGCAATTTGGTAGTTTTATCTCCAATATTTTTACACTGTAAACACTGGCCTACATTTTTTAAGTCACATTATCAAACCCTATTGTTAATTTTGTTTGATTATTAGAAATTTCTCGCTTTAATTACTTACATTTTATATAATAACTAGACACTATTAATTATGGAAAACAATCATTAAGCAAAATTTATTTCAATTAACACATATTAATTACATTTAACGTTCCAGATAAAAGTGTTTTCGTAAAGATGAAAAATTTTCCATTATCCGTATCCATTATTATAGGATTCTTCTATCCATATCCAATTATTTTTCAGACTTCAAAAGAAGGTTATGAACTCGTCTGCAATTTTTTAATGTGTGTTACCGCGTAACTCCTGATGGATATATGCACCGAAGTGATTATTGCAATGAAAAGAAGTTATATAATTTATCTTTTATAATACTGTTTTAATTTTTTCTTCTTTTAATTTAATGGTGAATAATTTAAATAATTGAAAACGCACATCATAACCGACCTTTGTGGTTATAATTATAGAAAATGATTCAACATTACTAAATTTATATAATCTTGTAATAAATTAAATAAAAGAGTTAGTAACTACCATGTATATTATTTAATCTAATAATTAATAAAACAAAGTTGATTTTTAGCTAAATTTTTGTAATGACCAAACTTTAAATTAAGTTCACCTTTTTCCTTATATGATGGAGTGATGAAAAAATTTAAATTAATTTCAATTGAAAAACTAATAAACAGGCACACAAACAAACTTATACATATAGGTTTTGAGGTTAATAAATTGTATTCAATAGATTTATACGGTGATTTTTTTTATGTTTCATCGCTACACAATGTTTCGATCTAAATCGATTTGCTTAGCTGCCAGTGTGGTTTATGTATCGTAAAATAAGCCAGTTATCTTATCTATGGATTTACGGTTTAACATAACCTGTTTTGTAACATGAGTATGCATACGTCAATCTTATGATATTTAAGTTTGTTTATATTAAAGTTAGACGCGTGACTAAATTGAAAAATTGGATTAACATTATTATACGATTTTTATATATAATTTTTTTATATAAATTTTAAATGCCACGTTTTTTATTGCTTTTAATTTATTCAACATTTATGAGAGGTACCCTTTAAGTGTTTATTTTTTAAATAAAAGTATATACCTTTATAGTCAGTTTTGTCAACGTTAAAGTTTAGAATATACGACGATAATGTCTAGAATAACCTGTATATTAGATACTGCTAAATGAGGAAAGAGTCACGTAACGCAGAAAAAGACGTAGAAAATACTGTGAAATTATACATTACTAGCTGTCGCCCGCAACCTCCGTCCGCGTGGTTATATAAAAAAACTTAATAAGATATGTTAAATAAAAAGCAGCTCTTCACTGCATAAATTAAAAAATATTATCCTACATCCGTCTCCTGGCTCTAAGCTATCTCCTTACCGATTTTCAGCCATATCGGTAAAGCCGTTCTTGAGTTATAAATAGTGTAACTAACACGACTTTCTTTTATATAAAAGAATAGAAGAATATCTTTTATATATATATATATATAGATTTTAATAATACTAATTTTAGTATTAAATATTACCCCGTCAAAGAGATCATATACCACTTGTAAACTCCTTACTTGATATTAACAATAGGTTCGTTGTTAATACATCCTTTCTCCCACAGTCATGTAATCCAATATGGCTGCGGCGCGTGGGACCGGATTCATATTGCCCACAACTGGGACAAAAAATAGGGATTCTATACAAGTGTCCTTTCGTAGAGAAATGTCACATTTAATTGTTCACGTGGTCTGACATTTTTGTCAACTTTCACGAGATTTTCAAACGTTCTTGTGATATAAACGAGAAGTGAGAGTCATTGTCCGATCCCGATGGACGACCTCCATAAGCTAGAAACTCGTGGTTAGAGAGACACTTCTATGAGAGAGTAAAATATTGTGGTCCCTTGGACTCTCGATTATCCAATTTCAACTGTAGATACTAGCCATCGTCCACAGCTTTGTTTGTGTGGAATTTATAAACAAACGGAGTCAGAAACTCATGCGGTATATCCGTTCAGTTTCGAAGGTGCTTAATTACAAACATCGTACCAAACTTTTTCATTTAAAATATTAGTAAGAAGTAACTACGGTTGCTACTTTAAATTAAGTTACTCTAAATATTTATAACTATTTAAAGTTATTTTCGTCCTCAGTATACCATTTGTTTATGTTTCTAAAAGTTACTTGTGAAAATAATCAAAGTCCATATAAAGAGGGTCCGGTCGTGTTATGATAACACGGACTGTATCGTTCAGTTAACATTTACAATTGAAATATGTTTTCGAATCGTTAATAGATCGATCGAGATGAAAAATATAAACATTCCATACCTTAGTTAGTAAAAGAAAAATAAATTTGAAACTAAACTAACTTTACACTTCTTTACTTTTACTCTTTAAACTTCTTTTTTTTACTCGTTTCTTCATTCCATCTGTTTTATAACTAGGTCACGCCCTAAACTACGTTCGCGCGAAATAAAAAAAAAATTAATTAGTAGCCTATGTGTTCTTGCATCCTATGTTCATCCTTGCGAAATTTCATCAATATCCGTGTAGACGTTCTGGAGATACCTTCAAATAAACATCCATCCATCTATCTAAACATTCGCATTTATAATATTAGTAAGATTTATTTACCTTAAAGGGAACAGAATATAAATCATCAAATTAAAAAAAAAAATTGACTTAGGCCTTATCCGGATTCCTATTTTCCCATCCAATATGGCGGCGAAAGGATGCGTGTAACCACGTCCTTATTGTCAGCATAAACAATTAATAATTTTATGTGGTATTTGGTTTAGTTACCTTACCTTACCTTATAGGTATGAAATTTCTCACTTCCCGTACTTATGTAGCTCCAATTCAAATAATAATTCATGGAGAAAGTGTATATTAGTATTAAAACTTGACACTTTGACATTCTTTAATTGTTTATTGCGACCCTAAGATTTACCCTTATACAAAATTGATACTAAGGGAGACTATTTATCAATTCTATTTTTATATTATTAAGTGGTAAAGTAAACGGCCACTTGGATTCGCCAAAATAGCAATGCGACAACAATTGCATACGCGTTGCCTGCCTTTAATCGACGTAGGCATGGACGCACAGAAAGAGAATATTACCCCTTTCTCTGCGACCCCTCTTACATCAAATCCACTTCCCCTTGCCATCTTTTCCTTATAAGAAAAGGGTGGGAAGGGGAGGACGACTAAAATTACGATTCTGCGAGTGACAGACTGGTAAAGTCAACTTTATGAGGTTTGCATTGTATAATTTAAAGACCTCATGACCTCATAGGATTCAAAACGAATTCCTTTAGCACTTGAATAAAGCAGCAATTCAATAAAGACCTTGTTTACTATAGCGGTTTTTTCTAGTTTTTTTTTTTATGTGTGTGTATTTAAAAGTCCTTTTTAAAGTTCAAGACAGGTCACATGACTTGTCCGATAAACAACTATGGGTCTTAAATTATACAAAATACATTTTATTTTGCTCTTCAACTGTAATCGACAAAAAATATTTTTAATCACAATTAGGTAGATAAACTACGCATTTTTAAAAGCAAACATAATACAAGAATATCAAACACATGATCGTGCGTTTGATTCCTGATATTGTCCTATACCATAAGCTAAATTTTTATTGATGAAAAGAAATTAATAAATAGTAATTAATCTGCTAGTATAATACTTTAAAAAATAATATTTTCAAAAATATATGTTTTTTATTTAAATACATGTTTGGAGCGTAGGTGGCTCAGTGGCAAACACTTGATTTGCAATCTGCAGGTCCTGGGTTCGAATCCCGCCATGTACCAATGTG
>NW_013531704.1:794733-800547 GCF_000836235.2 Papilio xuthus
CTTAGGGTAGGCTCCGAGCCCCTCGGTGGGGACGTATAGTGAGCTGATGATGATGATGACATGTTTTTAATCGATTACAAATTCTACTACCAACTGGAGCCATCACTAATTATAACTATTATGGTTACTCATAATAATTCTATTTAAAAAAAAAAACAGTTTTCAATAGCCTCTTCTTATTTGTATTGTTATTTCGTCAAAACATAGTGTTCAAGGTCGTAACTCTCACATTTTCTCTATCTGATCACTCCAACAATTGCGTGAAGGTTGCCTAATTTCCGCAATCTTGTACAATTTTACAATAAAAACGAAACACGTAAAAAAATATTCAAGGCGTATACTTTTTTTTTGGAACAATCGAATTTTGACATTCGATACGGACAGTGAGGGTACTGCCGCACCTTAATTCAAGCATGTAAAGTAAAATACCATAAAACCACTTAAGCTGTCCTTAATTCTTATCATTTCTCTTAAAGTTTATTTATTGATACAATGATAAATTTAAATATCATTATAAATAACCTTTTTTATTTGATTATTAAAGGGTTACAATGCCGTCTTATAAGTCTTCTAAATAAATCCATATCGGTCAAAAATCTTCTCCATCTTACCTCTTACTATCTTACTAATATTATAAATGCGGATGTTTCTTCAAATCTCGATGAAATTTTGTATACATATAGAACATAGTCTGGATGAACACGTAAGCTATTAATAATATGTTCTTAATTCTACGCGGACGGAGACGCAGGCGACAGCTATCAAGCCACAATTCTACAAACTTCTTAAACAAATGTCGACTTACTTAAATTTGTCCTGAACTCGTCCGTAGACAGGTAAGTCGGGATAGTGTTTATCTGATATTCCGCACAAAAGACTTAAAATAATTACTAAAACACTGTTTATGTTTGTATAATATCTGCAATAGATAGATGAGAAATGCAATATTACCGCGTCGCATCTGTCATAAATAACAAAGTCTACTGGATTGAAAAATTCGTCCGAATGAACTCTGATTAAAATCCAGTCAGTTCGTAAATTTTTTTGTGATAATCGTACTTTAATAAAAGTTAAGTTTGTGTACGTTGTGTAAAAAAGTTTATTTCAACGACATCTGGTTATGTGACCACCTGTTGTTCCAATACTGGTTTTATGTTACTGACAATTTGGTCACAGAAATTGTTTTTATACAATACTTTATATAGAGGCTGATTAGTTCTCTCCATTCACTTACGAACAGAGACATAAATTTAATGTTTTTTTGTGTTATAAGTAAAGCAAATATGTTACAATTTTATAAACTTAATAGATAAACTGACTGTTAATATTTTTTTCAATATAAATTATGTTTAAACACGACGAGTAGATCAAATTAATGTCAAAACCTTGCGCCTTGATAATATCGTATTAATTTAATTTAATATGCAATCAGTGCGAGTCGTATTACGGAATGGATTCCATTTCATTGATGCATGTATTTTGCATAAAAATTGGAACATTATTATATTCTTGTCCACATTTTTTTTTGTTATAAAAATGATACATGCTGTGATAAAATTTTGCACAGTTATGCTTCTGGAAAAAATTAAGCAAAATTTTGCGCAGTTGCACATTTTGCACTAAATCGCTTGTAATACGATTAAAACGGGACTTAATAATTGTTACAGATAAACGAATAAATTTCTGGAAACTTTGTCTTGAATTATTTCTTAATATATGAATTAAAAGATAGTTTTAAATCTATGATATTAAGTAAGATATTTAAAACGAATAATTAACTAAAATATATTATTAAAAGGAGTCCCTTTAGGCAAGGTTCCGAAGATACTGGCAGCGTTCCCCCTTTGAATAGCTATACTAATTCTTTGTCCGAGGTAGCTGCCAGCTCTTCGGTCCTCTGTGATGTCGATTAACTTTTTTGATATTTTCTTAAAAAGCGCTACGTGTACAAAAATCAAAATATATACATAACTAGCGGACCCGACAGACGTTGTCCTGTCTACACGTGTTTAATTTGAAAATTCGAATATTATTTAAAATTTGACACTACGATGGTAGCGCCGTCTGTCGGATTCAATGTAAAACATTCCAAAATCAACAACTACAAATAAATTAAAAATTAACTAAAAAACATTGTCCAGCGGACAAAATTGTGAATCTGAACCATTCCCAGATCACCTTGAACACACACAAAAAATGTCATAAAAATCGGTCCAGTCGTTTGAGAGAAGTTCAGAGACATACACACTCACGGAAGAATTATATATATAAAGATAATTCTATAATAGCGTATCCATTATCGATCTTTGTTTCATTTAACTGCAAGGTAACAACAACCTATCCTACTAACAAAGGATGATACTATTCCATAACCACATACCTTCCATGTTTGGTACAATCTTATCAAAAAAAATCTAGCAACGTAAATATAAAGCACTTATATCCAGTTACATAAAAACTAGTATCTCAAACGAGTCAAGTTTAAGTTAAACAATAAAGCCTCATAAGGTTCGTTTACGTCTTGGTTTTATTACAATAGTATTGCTTATAAAAGGACTGGCATGTAGCGAGCATTAGTCTGGATGTAATTAGCAACATCCTGTAGATATATACAAGTGTTCAGCGAGAATTGTCTCTTGGACCAAGGATTCTTTTTTTTTCTGTTTTTTTTTAAATGATTATCGTGTTTAACTGATAATTAAGATACAGGAATTGTATTTTCTTACTTTATATTTTAGAAATCTGTGTTATGAAAACATAACCTGTTTTTAACATATACGTTATAATGTAAAGCTAGAATTTATTGGACATTTCAGACAAATATGACGTAAATAATTATAAATGTATCGAAACAAAGACGTCATATTTTATTATTTATTATGTTGTCGACTGACTAAACTTTCAAGTTTTGATACCGTTATCTGCTTCTTTATATATTTTTAATTTATTACAAACGTGTTTTGTAAATGATAAGGAATTTGCTTATAGCGAAATTGGTTTTCTAAATAGGACTTCAAAGTCGAGTGTGCATTATTAGAATCATTACCCAAATTATTAACTTAAACAAAAATAAAAGAAGATCACTGACACATCCGAAACTGAATAACTAGACGTACTCATAATGTAGCTTTTTTACGGCAAATGAATTTTTTAAATCGGTCCTACAGTTTTTATGTCAAGATTATTAAAGGGTTACAATGCCGTCCTATAAAATAAATCCTTATAAGTCAAAAATCTTCTTCATCTTACCTATTACTATCTTACTAATATTATAAATGCGGATGTTTAGATGGATGGGTGTTTGTTTGAAGGTATCTCCAGAACGGCTGGACGGATTTCGATGAAATTTGGCTTACATATAGAGCATAGTCTGGAAGATAACATAGGCTACTTATAGTGTTTTTTTTTTTAATTCAGCTATTTGATAATATTAGTAAAAAGTACGATGTAGATAATAATAACAATGACATCCCCATACGACAATGTGTACTCTGATATGCGGACGTAGTAAATGTTTTATGTAAACAGCTCCCCGACAGTATGAATCATGTCGGGAGTTGCTCCAGAAATATCCCGTCTACCAGTCTACTGTGTCCGTACAGTGTATTGAATAGTTTTCCTACTACGTGTCTGAGAAGAATTCCAATGAATCAGTTTTTTTTTAAATCTCTGACCTACTTTCGTATAATACTTCGAATTATTTATTAATTTTCCTTGTTTGGTAAAGTATTGTATATTGGTGTTTAATAACACTGTACTAGCTGTCGCCCGCGACTCCGTCTATGTGTTTTTCAGACTATGTACTACATCTGTGTCAAATTTCATCAAGATCCGTTGAGCCATACGGAGATAACTTCTAACAAACTTCTATCCATCCATCTTAACTTTCGCATTTATAATATTGGTAGAATCGTCTTGTTTGGCTTTCTTTGTAATTATTTCAATGTAATTTATTTGAAAAAAAAGAGATTAGACTTCAAACGATTAGACATCAATGGACAGATTTTTATAAGTCGCTATAGTTTAAAAGTATCTTCCTGACTAAAATATCTTGATTTCTTTGCTGAAAGTAGGTTAAGTATGCGACATATTCCCACGATAAGAGTTCAATCTACATTGTTATCAGTGATAAGGGATTCTTTGATGTCTCTGTTACTCCGCAATAATTTATGAGCCATTGTTACTCTTTATCTAGCTTAGTCTGGTTTTAGGCTGGATTTGTTCTTACTATCTACTTTAGATAACGTCAACTTATACTATTATCGTTAAATACTACCACAAACCTAGAGCTTAGTTGGAATGGTAAAAGAAATATTAGTAAACTAATATAAAAAATACTAATATTAAAAAAAAATTAAAAATTACACACGATTTAATAAAGGAAAAGAAAAAAGCATAGAAAACATATAAGACCATAGTTGAATACCACTAACTCATTTTTAGTTTGAATCAAGTTTAAATTTAAATGAATTTGGAAAGTCTATGCTTAAAGAAAGAAGCTATCTTTGTATGTTTGTGATGAAGAAACTGTAACATAGATATCTCCTACACAATGCAATGCAATCCATGTAAAAGCTTAGAAGTTGTACGTGCCAGGACTAAGTGAACGCTTTAAAGTTAAATGGCTCCTCCACAAGGATATAAAAGAAAATGATACTCGTTAAACTTTACATTCTAGAGAAATTAGTTCTATTCTTACTGTAGCTAACATTCCTAGTGTTTGGTCACTAAGTGATAATACTTTTAAAGTAATTTCATATTACTATCGTAGACGATTTACCGCTGTTTTAAGACCAAAATCTCTGTAACATATCGTCATCCCTGTCATTATCTTTGAGAAAATAGAGATAACAATAAGTTTTAACGGAAATTTTGGTCACCGAAACGACACGGTTAATGTGTCAAAAAGTTTATAGAAAGATGCAATCCTGACAATGAACAATTCTCGACGGACTAAAGTAAATCAATTTTAAACAATGTCAACTAACTCTAAATTTAATATTTAATCATCATCAGCTCACTATACGTCCCCACCGAGGGGTTCGGAGCCTACCCTAAGTTAGGGGTGACTAGGCCATAGTCAACCACGCTGGCCAAGTGCGGGTTGGTTGTCTTCACACATATCTTTGAATTTCTTCACAGACATGTGCAGGTTGCATCACGATGTTTTCCTTCGCCTAAGAAAGCGGATAAATGTACATATGTAAATCGGAAATCGAAAAACACATTTGTACATGGCGGGATTCGAACCCAGGTCCTGCAGATTACAAGTCAAGCGTTGAAACCTCTGAGCCATCGACGCTCTAATAGTATTTAATAAATTGGATTTACAATTAAAAATATATAAAACTAGTTGAATTGCTTGTGGATAAACTAAAGTTTGACTCAACCTTTTTCTTCTGACCAAGTGTATTTTATCAAGTGATATCGATAATAAGGTTTAATGGTTATATGATGTAACATGTTGCAGCAATACCAACATCGAGCAACAAAAACTGAAAGATGTTGCGAGTGCGGCCCCAGTCTTGTTGTAACGCTTACGTAAAATGTAACGAAAATATACATTTTGAAATACAACTATAGCAGGTTGTTAGAACATTGTAATTTTGCTAATTAATATTATCTTTAATTTTTAATGTTTCCTTAAACTATAAATATCAGTTTTTTTTTTGAGAAATGTATATTAATATTGTACAAAAAACATCCAAATACTAATAAAACAAACTTAAGCAATTTAAAACTATTATTACATAAAAAATAAGTTTCAATACACACTAATTTTTATATATATTTAAAGACACTAGTGTAATATAC
>NW_013531704.1:800882-842740 GCF_000836235.2 Papilio xuthus
GAGAATTCATCGCTTCACGATATGTCAGAGGTTCTACTAAGTTATCCTCTATGTGATACGTTAGAAAATCTGGAGGGTTCCTACTTCTTGAGGGATATCTCCGCCCTTCATCGACTAACGGCAGCTCTACTTCCGCGTCTTCACAGTCGACTGCTTCTTCTTCAGCCATCGCTTCAGGGTTGACAACCTCTTCTGCCACAGTTGTATCTAGACGTTCAGGAACAACCTCTTCTGCCACAGTTGTATCTAGACGTTCAGGAACTGTTCTAGAAACTTCCTCCTGCCTATTACCACCTGTAAGCAGTATTGGAGGTGCTGGAGGTGCCGAACTTTCAGCCGTCTTCAACCCTGTGAAGCGATCTTCGAAGAATACGACATCTCTTGACTTAATTACTCGTTTTGGATGAACAACATTCCGGAAAAAATAAGTATTCGGGTCATCTGAATAACCTACAAAAATATGTTCATTCGCCTTACTATCTAACTTACCTCTATGACAGGAAGGAATATTTACAAGTGCTCTACATCCAAACACCTTCAGATGTTTTAGATCTGGCTTGCTACGGAACCACCGCTCATGGGGTGTACCGCAGCCCAACGCTCTATGAGGACTCCTATTCTTAAGATAGACTGCAACTGCAAAAGCATCTTCCCAATAAGCTCTGGATAGAGCGCTCTCGGCCAACATCGACCGCGCCTTTTCCACTATGGAACGATTAGTGCGCTCTGCAACTCCATTTTGTTGAGGGCTGTAGGGGACAGTCGTCTGATGGACTATGCCTTTTGCACGCAAGTGATCTAGAAAACTTTTATTTACATACTCAGTACCATTATCAGTCCTTAGTGTCTTTATCTGCGCACCAGTCTGCCTCTCTACTAGTGACTGAAAGAAACAGAACTTTTCCTTCACTTCTGTCTTAGACGAGATAAAATATGGAAATATCATCCGCGAATAGTCATCAATAAATAATAATACATATTTATTACCTTGAAAAGATGGAACCGACATCGGTCCACACAGGTCAGAGTGAACCAGCTCCAACATCTTCGTACCCTTATCATAAGCCAACTTCTTAAAAGATTTACGGGCTTGCTTACCCTCCACACAGGCAATACAACTTCCCTTATCTACCGTGGTATAATCAACCCCAACATTCATATTTTTCAATTGGTTCATACCGATGCGGCACAAATGACCAAGCCTCTTATGCCATAACAGGAACCTAGAGCAAGAGTCAAATTGCACATCAAAAGCATTAGCACAAGGATTATTAATAGTACAATCGAGAGTGTACAGACCTCTGGATGAAGAACCATGTAAAATAGAATCACCTTTATAAGAGAAGGTATCTGCGTTGAAAAAATTACATCCACTGCTATCAAACAATACAGTAAATCCTTTCTCTACAGCCTTTTTAACGGAAAGCAAGTTAGTATTTAGTTTCGGTACATACATTACATCACTAACCTTATTAACAACATTGGCTTTAGTACTAATATTTACATCACCAATACCTACACATTGAATCTCCTGACCATTAGCAACAGTAACTTTTCCACAATTAACAGTCTTTAGTTCTGATATCCAGTCCAACCTAGACGTTAGGTGAGTCGTAGCTCCAGAGTCTATGAACCATACGTCTTTCTTGTGAGAAACCGATAGTGCTGTCAAAGCGGTGACATTAGCACTCGCTCCCTTGTCCTTTTCGTTCCTCTTACGTCGTGGACAGTCTGGTCTCTTATGTCCTGGCTCCTTGCATTCGAAACACACCACTTTCTTAGTCTTCTTTTTATTTATTGGTACTGCATTACCACCAGCTCTAAAAGCAACCTGTTCTGGATCATTCCGAAATACTTCACTTAGCAGTTTAGTTTTCACCTGATCAGCGGTTATCGTAATGTTACTCGTCTCTAGACTCATGATCATTGGCTCGTACTTAGCTGTAAGCCCGCCCAACAGGATAGCAGCTACAGAAGCATCTTCTATTTTCTTGCCAATATCATCCAGGTCTCTCACTGTACTCAAAACAGCATTAATATAAGATTCCATATCAGTGTAGTCTACGAGATTCATTCTATATAGTTTTCGTTCTAGGGCTAATCTCCGTCCCATTCCGCGGTCTTCGTAAGCATTTTTCAGTTCATTCCATGCTTCTTTTGCTGAAGTTGCGCTCCGGACATAGGTGATTGCAGGACCGTCTAACGTTAAGCAAATCTTCGCCAACGCCTTACGATCGTTACGCGATTTACTTGAAACTGGAGTGGTATCTCCCTCAGGATAACCATCTATTGCCTCCCATAAGTCCTCATGTATCAAATAGTTCCTCATCTTGAATTTCCACGTACCGTAGCCTTCACGCCCACCCAGGCGTATGCCCGAAGGAAAGTTCGAGGAAGATGATTTACTACTGTTATCACCACTAGCCATAGTTCTTATAACAACTAAAAATTTCCAAAAAGAAAAATTTGTAAAAAAATTACAAATCGTCGTGCTGATAACGTATTGGAATAATAATATATTTTATTTTAGTGAAGTTGTCATCTTATTTTTAAATTTATATATAAGAACATTTTTGACAGAATCTTTTTCATTACCAAAAAGTATTTCCAACAAGTATGCGTCATATTCCCACGATAAGAGTTCAATCTACATTGTTATCAGTGATAAGGGTTTCTTTGATGTCTCAGTTACTCCGCAATAATTTATGAGCCATTGTTACTCTTTATCTAGCTTAGTCTGGTTTTAGGCTGGATTTGTTCTTACTATCTACTTTAGATAACGTCAACTTAGTCATTTAATTATAATAGTTTTAGTAACACCCAGTTAATAAAATACAAAATAAATGATATTTAAATAATCAATGACTTATTAAGTAATTTAAAACGCCAATAGCCTAATGGTTAATGGTACGAATTTCCGACCATGTGATCACGAGTTTGAATCCCGCAATACGACTATTATCGTTGACCATATACTACCACAAACCTAGAGCTTAATTGGAATGGTACAAGAAATATTAGTAAACTAACAAAAATCTACTAATATTAAAAAAAATTACACATGATTTAATAAAGAAAAAGAAAAAAGTTTCACCATTGAAAACATATAAAACTTTTTGGAGGCATTTGGAGAGTCTATGATTAAAGAAAGAAGCTATGTTTGTATGTTTGTGATGAAGAAACTGTAACATAGATATCTCCAACACAATGCAATGCAATCCATGTAAAAGCTTAGAAGTTGTACGTGCCAGGACTAAGTGAACGCTTTAAAGTTAAATGGCTCCTCCATAAGGATATAAAAGAAAATGATACTCGTTAAACTTTACATTCTAGAGAAATTAGTTCTATTCTTACTGTAGCTAACATTCCTAGTGTTTGGTCACTAAGTGATAATACTTTTAAAGTAACTTCATATTACTATCGTAGACGATTTACCGCTGTTTTAAGACCAAAATCTCTGTAACATATCGTCATCCCTGTCATTATCTTGGAGAAAATAGAGATAACAATATGTTTTAAACGGAAGTTTTGGTCACCGAAACGACACGGTTAATGGTAAAAAAGTTTATAGAAAGATGCAATCCTGACAATGAACAATTCTCGACGGACTAAAGTAAATCAATTTTAAACAATGACAACTAACTCTAAATTTAATATTTAATCATCATCAGCTCACTATACGTCCTCACCGAGTGGCTGGGAGCCTACCCTAAGCTAGGGCTGACTAGGCCATAGTCAACCACGCTGGCCAAGTGCGGGTCGGTTAACTTCACACATATCTTTGAATTTCTTCTCAGATATGTTGCATCACGATGATTTCGTTCACCTAACAACGTCGGATAAATGTACATATGTAAATCGGAAATCGAAAAACACATTTGTACATGGCGGGATTCGAACCCAGGACCTGCAGATTACAAGTCAAGTGTTGAAACCTCTGAGCCATCGACGCTCTAATAATATTTAATAAATTGGATTTACAATTAAAAATATATAAAACTAGTTGAATTGCTTGTGGATAAACTAAAGTTTGACTCAACCTTTTTTCTTCAGACCAATCGTATTTTATCAAGTGATATCGATAATAAGGTTTAATGGTTATATGACGTAACATGTTGCAGCAATACCAACATCGAGCAACAAAAACTGAAAGATGTTGCGAGTGCGGCCCCAGTCTTGTTGTAACGCTTACGTAAAATGTAACGAAAATATACATTTTGAAATACAACTATAGCAGGTTGTTAGAGAACATTGTAATTTTGCTGATTAATATTATTTTTAATTTTTAATGTTTCCTTAAACTATAATTATCAGTTTTTTTTTTGAGAAATGTAACATATTGTACAAAAAACATCCAAATACTAATAAAACAAACTTAAGCAATTTAAAACTATTATTACATAATAAAATAAGGTTCAAAACACACTAATTTTTATATATATTTATAGATACTAGTGTAATAGACTAATTGTGGGTTTATGGGACCGAAATCCCCCTTTAAAACATTTTGTACCTCAGTTTTGTAATCGATAATGACATAGACGATAATATGTTTTAAACAGATATTTTGGGCTCAGAAACCAACGGTAGATGTATGAACACTATCATATACGTGAATTGCCACATATAGTCACAAAAAAGTGCATAGCAAATAGTATAAAGTCGGTCAGGAGGACGTCAATTCTCGTGTGAATTTTATAGTTAGGGCCATGAGACTCCCTTCACTTTTAGCCTTCCACCTAGCTTATAATCGCAAAAAGCAACAATGACATCTACATCAGCTTTTTATTACGAAATACAAGGTGTTGTAGTAATAAATAATATCGTTACTTATAAGTTTAAGATCACAGAACCTTACTTAACACAGAACGTACTTAATACATCAAGCTTTTGGACGCATTTTATTTAGGAAAGAACTTACCAAATGCCGTACATACTAACAATTTAATGTCATTTTAACAGGAATGTTTTGAAGATCGACATCATTTGACTTATCGTAGACAATATCTGAATATAGTTTTTGATTTAAATGAAGCATAACATTCAGATGTGATAAAAATCCAGACTCTAAAGGAACACATTTTGTTTCAAATAAAAACCAAAGTAATAAATCTAGATAAAGAAGCCTCTATATGTACTCGTAATATTCATGGTTAAGAGTTCGGGTTTCAGACCACGAGGTCGGGGTTTCTAATCTCGCCATTCGACTATTGTCGTAAACCATGTCCTAGCAGAAGCAAAGAACTTAGTTGGAATGGTAAAAGAAATAAGTAAATTAACAAAAAACTGCTAATATTAAAAAAAATTGATTCTCAAACTATTTAACAAATATCTACCCGTATTAGGCAACTATTTTAAGAAAAAATATAAAAAAATTCTTAAATGAATCCAGGAAGAAACAAATGAACGCCGAACTGTTTGTTTACAGAAGACGAATTTGTAAACATGACAATCATTGTACGGAAGCAAAATTTACATCCGTCGGTCACACGGATATGTTCGTATTGTAAGCAAACATGTAAAGTAACACGGCTGTTCCACAATAACTCCGTAAAGCGAACGACGATAGTGTAGCCGAAATAAAAGCATTGTTGAACGCCCACAATAGAGTAACAAACTTTTTTTTATGAATGGCATTGTAAAGCGTTTCTTTTTTTTTCTTAATCAACAGTACAGCTTTGTATTCGTTGGTGATAGATTTTGTTGAACGGTCGTGACTTTAGTTGCTGTGAAATCAAATAGTTTATAAATTTTACCAAGTTAAAGGGTGATAAAATAAATCTAATTTAGCAAAAGTAACTTGTAATTTAGTATCAAGATGAATAAACGTGTTTATTTAAACATGGTGTCGTCATGTGAAGAACAATGTTACTGTTGCGTGAGAGATTATCAGAATTTGAGACGTGAATCCAAAATGTTTTTATTTGGACGTTTAGTAAGTACAATAAAAATTTAATAAACTATAGCCTAAGATACGAACTGTTCAATAAATCCATTATCTTACTAATATTATAAATGCGAATGTTTAGGATGGATGGATGTTTGCTTGAAGGTATCACCAGAACGGCTCCACTGATCGCGATGAAATTTGGCACAGGCATGTAGAACATAGTCTCGAAGTACAAGGTTACTTATTAAGTTTTTTTCTCTAATCTGCGCGGAGTCGCGGACGACTGCTAGTATCGTCTAATAAACCGTCTGCTTCTGTTGTTTGTTTACTTAATTTTAACATCATTCCTTTGAAATTATTTCAATTATCAGATTTTTAAACGTATTTTCCTTAACATTAGATTTTACGACTTTAGTTTTTACTTTTAACAGTGTTTGTGAACGCTATGAATACTATTCATCATAAAAACACATCAAGTTCAATTTATATTTTAAACATAACTAGGATAAGTAGAATTTTAACCTACCAACAGTTATTATGTGTTAATTTTGTACGGTACATTTTTTTACATAATATTTATCCACTCTTAGAATAACAGAATTTAATATTCTGCTTTACAAAAAAATATCTTTATTACACTACTTAAAATTCAATCTAAACTCATTTGCAAATAAACAATTCGTTGCGTAATTAACAATCGTAACAAATACATGTATCCTTATTTCAAGAACTCTTGCTAAACTCAAGAAAAAAAAACGCTTAGTTTTGCAATGAGTCAAAGACATTATTGTAAAGAGCGGATGAAATTTCCACACAATTAGTCACCAGTTAATTCTAAATATTGAAGGTATTTATTACGACAATGAATTTTATTTGAAGTCAACAACTTATATGGGAAAGTTCAATGACCTTGTAAAGACGGAAGAAACAAGGAATGGAGTACTTTGGCAGGCATAAGGACTTTTTAGTGAACATTGTAGTGTATTGATGATGATTCATGAGCAATTATTTTAAAGTAAATTCATACTACCTTTAAATTTAACTTATAAAAAAAGTTTTCGGTTTTAAAAATAATTATAAATTACTGTCGCCCGTGATTCTTTTCTTGGGGAATTAAAAAAAACTTTATTAGTGGCCTATGTGTTTCCAGACTATGCTCTACATTTATTTAAAATTTTAGCTAGACTATACATCCATTTTGGAGATATCTTGTAACAAACATCCATCCATTTATCTAATAATTCGCATTTATAATATTAGTAAGATTTTTGACTTTTCGAATTTGAAAATGATAAATCACCATATAAATAATATGTTAATCTTAGGAATCGTGTATCTGTAATAAAGGCAAGCAGAATATTTTCTATCACGCGTATACAGCGTGAACATTGTAAACCAGAAAATACTAAATCTATATTATTAAGTAAAGCCGTCATATAACTGCTATGTTTTGATTTACAATTATCGTGACATGAATGAAGTTAGCGTACTCTAGAGAATTTAATTTGTATAATCGATTACTAGCTATCGCCCACGACTCCGTCCACACAGAATATTAGGAAGACTAAATTAGTAGCCTATATGTTCTTCCGGACTATGTTCTACATTTGTGCCAAATTTCAGGTAGATCCATGCAGCCGTTCTAGAGATACCTTTAAAGAAACGTCTATCCAACCATCTAAACTTTTGCATTTATAATATTAGTAACATTCAAACAAATATTTAAGTAACTTAAGTTTGTACATAACACTTTTGATGCTGTGATTTTTTATTACCAAGTAGCACTTCAAATGTTTAGAAGAGTTAAGTTAAATGTTCATCATAATCAGCTCACTATACGTCCCCACCGAGTTATGGGTGATTAGGCCATAAGTCAACCACGCTGGCCCAGTGCGGGTTGGTTGATTTCACATATCTTTGAATTTCTTCTTAGATATGTGCAGGTTGCATCACGATGTTTTCCTTCACCGTAAGAACGTCGGATAAATGTACATATGTCAATCGGAAATCGAAAAACACATTGGTACATGGCGGGATTCGAACACAGGACCTGCAGATTGCAAGTCAAGTGCTTGACCACTGAGCCACCGATGCTCAGATGTTCATAATTTAAAAAGAAATTGTTATCCAATCATACATATAATCAATCGTGATTAGTTTAATAATTTTTTACTTCAACTAGAAACCGTTATATTTGGTTGTAAGACTTGTCTTAAACATCATCCGTTATGTAAAAAGTAAGTCATAGGAAATTCCGACAGGAAAGTGTAATCATTTGACGTTGATGATGCAAAAAAGATGAATACCCGAGCTCACTGATGCATCCTAAGCCGGCAAGAAACAAAACACTAATTGAATATAACATATACTTAGTTTTTTTTACCTTACTTCGTAATAATATTATGAATGCGACTTTAAATTATTTTTTAGAATTCGCTCGGAGGTACGGGATTAAGAATTTTTTTTCATAAGAAAAAAATATACTGGGTGTGATTAAAATAAGTAATCTAGACTCTAGCATATATAGCGCCATGAACCATTAACTTATTATCTAGATAATTTGCCTCGTAATTTGTAAAATATTCAAATTAATTATTAAAATAACTAAAATTAAACATGCAATCTATTTTAAAATTTAAATTAAAAATTGCCGATAACTTAATTATATTATTTGCTGATTATAATTTTATTTTGTTATTAAATTAAACCTTAATATTTTCATAAAGACATTTGCATTTATAATATTAGTAAGATAAGACAAAAGATAAATGAACGCATCCGACAGATTAAACAAGTGTAACTACTACATTTCAACTTACATTTATTTATCATTGTGTACATCGCTAATCTTATCAGACCTCATATTTGACCACCGGCTTTACATTTACGACATGCAACATGCAGTTGCAACACATTTAAAATAGTTTCGTAAAACAACGACCGACAATCTTACGATTCCCGATCCTATCTTACGAAATTATTTTACTTAAGAAATATTTTATTACATTTTGTTTTATTAAAGTAATAAAATATCACAAAAGTTGTCAGCGACAAAACAATTGAAACAAAGTTACACTTTAAATAATAATAAAAAAAAAATATACATATATCTCTTTCTTTCCAAAAAGAATAAAAGAGATGGCAGTATGTTTAGCGCGCTGGCAACATTTTTCTATCATTATTTGCTGCGACATTCCTTCTATAGAACGCATTACTATATAATAATGCTAACGAGAAATATCATGAGACTAATTCATAAACAATGAACAGTTCCAGTCTAAGGGGAAAATACTACGTCTTCGAGGAACACCTGAGTATTCATAACTTAAGTTATGTAATATTACTCTGAATGTACTATCGGGGAAACTGACGGTGTTCCACTTACATCGACATTCGTTTGTACGTTAAGCATCGAGACGACCGACGCGGATGCAGTAACGAATAGGATGCAGCTTTAAAAATGTGCCTCTATGATAAAAGGACGTGATTAAATAAATAAATAAAACAAAGGAGTCGTTCGTTCCAAGACGATTACGTATGCGTCTTACCTTGGATTTAAAATCCAAGGTTAAATGCTTAGGTAACATAAAAAGATCTCAGGTAAAAATTGTTTTGTTCTATTCATTGAAATGAACAAAAAACGTTAGTACACCTTATTACTCACCATTATCCAACTGTCGCAAAAAATCATTAAGTACAACGAACTTCTAGAAATTCTAAGAAAAACTTCATTCACTTTCAATTATTTCATCGTAATCCAATCTACGACTTAGTTACAACCGTGATAAATTTAGTGATCGTAAAAAAATTAAAAAAAAACTTTCCAACCGACAAATCCAGATTGAAAAGTTACGACTGAAAAAACATTACAATAAGGTTTTTTATTGCTATTTAATTTTTTTACTGCTTTAAAACTTAAAACAATTTAAATTTTGACTACGTTCTTTTACAATTAATTGCTACTGAGACTGAAATACAATTATTATCTCATTCAAGAAAACAAAGATCAATTATAGTGTACTAAGTAAACAAGCGTCATTGATTTTAATTGTACTATATCATCATTAGCACGTAGATGAAAAAAAAAATAGAATTTAATTAAGAAGCGTTTACACATCGTAATAAAACGTCAACAAATAATAACTAGAAGTGACTACGATAATTGAATACTCTGTTATCTTGAACAAAGCAATTTGAACAAATTAATAGCATTCGGCAGCGTTGGTGCAGCATTGAAAAACAAGAGCTCTTTTATACCAATTAATTCGTGTTCAACGCTTCCAGTAATTGTAGAGAATCCAAAGAGAATTTAATAATACGCTTTCAAACGTCACTACACTCAAAAGAGTTAATTTCTTAACATTTATACGTAATTTATTTATTTTACAAATAAAAAAATAAAAAACCATATAAACCAAAAAGGTTTTAAGACCTTCAATATAGTTCTTAATAACGGAGAATAGGATTATGTTATTTCAAAGAAGTTTACATCCAAATTGTACCTTCAATTGTTTTGAAATGATGTTTCCAGTAAAACGATGCCGTTTTGTCCACAGTTCCATTCGGTGACGGACAAGCGGTCTCAGAACAACGAATTCGGAGAAAATAGTGTAACCATAGTTACCGAAAAGAAGATAGAAGATGACGCATCATCCAGCGGAGAGAATGTTGAAATTGAAGGTATGGACGCAAAACTCTTGTCTTTCAGAACGAATACCAAAGCTAAAGAATTCGAACTGAATAGTTTTGTAAAAGCAAACATTTTGAAAGCATTTATAAATTGCATTTTTTTTTCTTATTGAATTATGAACTGAAACGACACGATAGAATGTTTAAAAGCATTTTAATTTGATCTGTTAGTTATTAATTACATTTACACATATAAATATGCATCTTCGATTTTTTCTTTGTTTCATTACGAATCCGCATTTGCAACCGCATAGAAGCATTTTTATATTGATTTAACATTAGTTCACTAATTATTATTATTACAAGTATGGCCGTGAATGTAGCAGAAATAAACAAACCAAGCACTCACGATGGTCACGGTCATAGATAATTGTGATAAAATATACAATAAATAATTAAACTTCCCAATTCCTTTACTATTAGTTTCATTTTTACGAATGTAGTTTTTTATTGAACCATCAATTGACCTGACCTTACTTAAAGCTACGTGATTAGATCAAAAGATAACACACATTCGCGCAGTTAATACCACTGAACTTAGTAGTCAAGACAACCACGTCACAAACGGAATACTAAACTTTTTCTGATCCTTACCAATATTATAGGAAGACAGCAATCAAATCTTACACATGCTAGTACTAAGTTCTGTACCAGATAACTCATGACGTCGTCTTTGTATCGGTTACGGTACAGAACTTGGATGCATGTCGTAATGTATTGCATTAGATTCCTATGTTAAGGTTACATTATCACGCACACGAACAGTAAACAACTAAAACATATTAAAAATGAAGACCTCGACCGTGTTTGCACGTTCAATGCCAATAAAATGTTAACAATGAACCTGAGAATCACTTTACAAATATCTTTATGTTACTTACTTCTTCACATACTAAACCTCTCCACTTACGGAGTTTTAAACTAAGTTAAAGACAAATTATTAGTAATATTGACTTTAAATATACATCATGAACTCATTACCTTTTTTTCTACGGGGATCGAAGCTGGTAATATATATTTTTTCACATTTGTATGTCTATCAGCATTGATATTTGCGTTCATTTATTTATCACCATCTGCTTTTGTCTCTACTGGACAAAGCCTTCATTCGCTTCTTTGTTTTCTTCTATTTTGATGATATCATGTTCTTCCCTTGTATTATTCATACAAAGAAACTGTATAGTTCTTTTCCTATTCATTTTATTACCTAATACGTAAAATATGTTAAGAATTTAATAACTATTTGCTTCTGTTTATTTTAATTTACTACCAAGTATTTGATTCGTGGTTTTTGATATCTTTACCTTGTAATCATTGTTGACTTTATAATTCATCTTTGTTTCAAGCGTACGGTGAAGTCATTTGTTACCTTTAAAATTACTCATCAGATATTTTATCATCACTTAAAAATCAACGGAAAGATAATTGCGAAATGTTGAATTAAATCAACAAAACGTCATTTTGGAAACATTGACTAATACTGGAAGCGTCTCGATTGCTTTTGTTTTTACTTTTTTCATATCAAGGAAAATCACGTCATAAAAACGTCACCAGTTTACGTCATCGTGTTACTCATAAGTACCGTTAACATCAGATGATGTGTAAATTAAATGACGGTTATTTAAGAGGCGTGTCCGTTATTGTTCCGTGAGTAACCTAGCTAACTTGATGTTAGATTCACACGGGGACACAATAGTGAGACAGAACCGTGCTGCAAATTTTTTAACATACGCTCTGAGACTGAAGCATCCCTAAACAAATTTAAAGGTATGCGTCCATCGGTCCGCGCCGGACTGACGGTCTGCAACAAATTTTAGTTTGTAGTATGATTTTACATAGCGCTGCGTCCATTATCCTAGTCGTCAGCATCGGAAGATGGCATTAGTCAACAAGCAATCCGTTACGAGCCGCGCAGGCCAATGGTCATCATCAGCTCACTATGGGTCCCCACCGAGGGGCTCGGAGCCTACCCTAAGTTAAGGGTGACTAGGCCATTGTCAACCACGCTGTCCAAGTGCGGATTGGTTGACTTCACACATATCTTTGAATTTCTTCTCAAATATGCATGTTGCATCACGATGTTTTGTACACCGTAAGAACGTCGAATAAATATACATTTGTAAATCGGAAATCGAAAAGCACATTGGTACATGGCGGGATTTGAACCCAGGACCTGCAGATTGCAAGTCAAGTGCTTAATCCCTAAGCCACCGAAGCTTTAATGTTCCCTAACGGGCCAATGGACGCGTACTATTATATATCGCTGATCGAAAATTCAAAAATGTTTAGAACCGATAGTTTTACTATAAAGTGTGCGTTCTAAACAATATCAATACTGCTAGTCACTGCTCTAGTACCACGTTCCTTAAGTTACGTATAAGTTATATCAACCTATTTACTGATGGGTTCGTGCACGCGTTCACGTGTATGAAATTTGTTAAAGCGTATTGTTCAAACATTAATTTAATTACCTCTAATATCCAAATATAAAAAGCGCTCAGAATATCCTTTGTTTTTATTTTTGTTAATCTTTTTTCTTTATTTCCAACACGTGCCTTATTATTTGGTTATTACGCTGGTGTTGCAGTTCAAGTTTACCGGTAGTAAAAATAATACATGCCCGACTCAGTCCAACGAGAGGCCCCCCGATGGGCTCCAAACTAATCGGTGCCCACACAGGACAAACCCGTAAGTGTTTAGCCGTTTATTAGTTTAAATCTAACTGTTCAAAAGCCAATATTTATCATTATATTTACATTATCAGATTATTATGTTTACACATAATTGTTAATTAATATACCTAGTTACTTAATTATTATTCAAACTAAATATCAAATTGAAAGTCGGCTTAAAAATGTTAGTTTTTGTGCCCTCTAAAAATCAAAATATTGTACTTAGGCTTGATAGTTAACTTTTAATTTGGTTTAGATTAATATTCAAACCAGTTTTATTCATATTATGAGTTATCAGGAAAAACTCGTAGGTATCCGTTTTAAATAAGACCTTATACCATCAATCTTTTAACAAGCTTTTTTTAACAGCCGTGGGAGATCGTTAAGAATAATGAATTCACGTTTCCGCGGTTATCCACAGCGGAGATATTTTAATTGCGCGATAGATGGCGCACGCGGCGGCTGCGCGTGCGCACGTGACCCACGCGTAGTAACATGTGTTTTAACTGGTTACATTTATATAACCATATGCCATGTGAATTGGTGACATCTGCATATTTAACTAATTTGATTAACTCTATGGTTTTAAAAATGTTTGTATTTAAATCGTATGACATACTAGCTGTCGCTCGCGAATCTGTCCGTGCGGAATTAAAAAAAAACTTTCTTAGTAGCCTTTTTGTTCTTTTAGACTATGCATATACATTTATGCAAAATTTATGAAAAACCCACTACGCAGTTCTAGAGATACCTACAAATAAACATCCATTCATCTATCCATCTCAACAATCGCATTTGAATATTTAATCCGTGAGGTGGCGTACAATCACTAAAATAATATTTAAAATTGTCTAATCCCCTCCCCTATTTTTTACAAAGTAAGTAAATGTCTAAAATACATAGCCGAGTCCAGCTTAAAAATTTGGTATGTTCAATTTTTAAAATTTCAATTCAAATTGTAAAAGCATAATCCAATTAAGTAATTCTCCACAGAGCAGTTTGAAATAACAGTTATTTTCCGTTACTTTAAAATAGTCCATAGCATCACAAGTTTAAAAAGAAAAAGTAAAAAGTCTTCTATCGGATAACTGTTATTTAAATTTCGAATTCGTTCATCATTTAATATTCATTGGTCACGATATTTAAAAAACTCAGTGTCAAGAGCGATATTAAGTAATTCGCTTCGGCTGCTATATGTTTACAACATAACTCACACCCGTAACCCAGAAGCATAGGCAGAGACCACGGACCACCATTTGGCGCGGTTCTAACACATCTCTCTTGCTTCTTCTACATTCTTTTAGACATTATTAGTATGAATCATTTGGCGCGAATGACGTGCTTTCGTTACAAAGTCCAGTGTCAGAATGAATAGTGAGGGGACATAAACGACAACATTTTAGTAAGGCTTGTGTTGAGTCAATACACTGCTACATTTTCAGAATTTCTTCCTAACAATTCATACATCTACGCATTCATATGTGTATTTACTTAGAATCAAATTGTTGTTTATTTCTTTTTTAATTATCTTCAGTAAAATAGAGTTCAAGTTAGATATATGCCAGCTATAACACACACATACATGTCTATATTGGCACGTCAAATTCTGGATTAATCGTATGTCATTTTTTATTACTGTTTAAAAGACAGAAGTAACTAGAAACTAGAACATTAGTTTGTTTTTTGTATTATTTTATATCATTCGTAGATAACAATAATATAAAGTTACTATGTAATTTTTAAAAGATTAAAAATTTTAAAACATTTAATCTGACTTCCTTTATGGAGCAACCGTGACACGCCAACTTTAGTCGTAAAGGGTAAAGCGACCTAATTGCCGTGAAACAAAACCTTCAGACATTATTGGTTCCCTTCGAGGTCAGATCCATAAACCGTAGCCAACGGTCAAGGGTAAGGGTAGTTTGTCTGTCGGAACACGCAGAAAACATTAGTCGAACTTAAATAATTAATTATAAAGAGTACATACATCAACATGAAATTAAACAAAAGCTTATAAATTTTACTAGAGTTAACTCAAACATCGTCCAAATATAGAATAGAAAAGGCTAATTAAAGATACTTATTATTCACATTTCATACTTATGTCGAAACCCAATGTCGGCAGCGACTATTCTGGCGGAATTAAAACAAAATTAGTAGATCACATGTTCTTCTAGACTATGCTCTACATCCCTGTCAAATTTCATCGAGATTCATTGAGACGTTCTGTATATACTTTCAAATAAACATCCATCTAAACATTCGCATTTATAATCATCATCAGTTTACTATACGTCCCCACCGAGGGGCTCGGAGCCTATCGTAAGTTAAGGGTGATTAGGCCATAGTCAACCACGCTGGCCCAGTGTGGGTTGGTTGACTTCACACATATCTTTGGATTTCTTCTCAGATATGTGTGATTTATAATATTAGTATTAAATAAGATTATATTTATTTCGTACTGAATAAAATATTTTATCACATTTAAAACACAATAAAGTGGATGAGAACAATAAGGTTACGACTTGAATTTTCATTGACACAAAAAAAAACAAGTTATTCAAATTTGAGAATTCAAAATGACTTTAAAAACATTAACATAACAAAAAAAACTACAAGGTTTTTGTATATTTCTATTTCAATGCTATTAATTATTATTAGGAATCAAAGTATTTAAATAAAAACATACATTTTTAGATTTACGTTGCAAACGCAATCACACCTAAATAATTGTAAATTAAATTAACTAATTGTTGCCTGCGACTCCGTGCGTAAGGGATTTAAAAAAAGGTTTATAAAGTAGTCTATGTGTTCTTCCAGACTATGTTCTACATCTATGCCAAATTATAGCGAGATCCATTGAACCGTTCCGGAGATAACTTCAAACAAACATCCATCCATTCGACCATTCGCATTTATAAATTGTAAAGTTAGGAACGGCTTAACTTCGAGTTTAATAAATTTATGTAGTACTAGAGTGTAATTTGTTAAAGTACTATTAACAGATATTTAAATAATGTCTCATTTTCCTTTAAAGATCCACCAAACTATTAAAATCTTGACTAGAACACCATCCATCTTGTATAGACTACTCACGTTACACTTTGTCACTCAACAATTTCATTATTAGTTTTTCATGCCAGTAGCTTTTAACAGCCACACTTTAAATTCAGAAGCAGTTCTTTAGTGATCAGATAATGAACCTGAATGGGTCAGTTCTTCATGCATGGTCATTTACCCCAATCCTGTTGCAATTGACGTCAAACAATCCCGCAGAGACTACGAGCATTGACCCTTAACTGGAACCTTTTTACAGCGCGTATAGTGTATAGGCAGTATTGAGATGTTGCGAATTTCATTCACCGTTCAGTTCATTCTCGGTCACAGCACTTAAATCGTTCATCAACTTACGTTACGTATTTAGGACCTGTTCACGTTTTGATTACAAAGGTTTTTTTTACAATGATGACGCACTGACTTAATCTTTATAAAAAATGTTAAGCAGTTTTAACAAATCATAACGTGAACAACAAAATAATGAAGATTTTCAAATGTTATATCTTACTAATATTAAAAATGCGCACGTTTATATGGATGTTTGTTTGAAGATATCTTCGGAACGGTTCAACAAATCCCGCTAAATTTGTCATAGAGGTAGAACATAGTCTGAAGGAAGATATATGCCACTTATTAATTCTTTTTAATCCTGCGCGGACAGAGTCGCGGGCGACAGCTAGTTTAAAAATATTACCTTGCATGATTCCATTTATTATTCTAATTTTTATTAATTAATAATATTTCTGTATAAGAATATGTCATTGAATATTCTATGTATTTCGCGTTAAAATTGATTTAAAATGATTGAAGCATTAGAAATAAAAATCTATTTGGCAATCTAATTCGGTATTATCCGAGGCGCATGCGCATTGCACAGCTAACGAAACCGGTTTCAACAGTGGCGGTCTCTAGCCTCAAAACCTTTCTCTTTCGTCTGACTGACATAGTTAGCAAGTCTTGAGCAATTCATTGCAAATGACATTTTTGCCTTATTTTCAATTATCAGTTTTTTACAATTCACATTTATGTGGCAACCCTGAACGGAACTGTTAACACATGCGCTTTTATTTCACGCAAATTGAATAAAAATTTTGGTTTTAAATTTACAGACCTTGTCTTTAAAAAGTTTGATGTTATCTTTACTATGATTCGTATTTTATAACCGAATTAAGTACATGTCAATAAAATAATAATAATAGTAAATTTTACGGATTTGAAAATGTTTAAGAGCGAGAGAGAGAGAGGGCAATATTCTCTTTCTTTTTCAGTAAATAGTTGGATTAAACGATCTTAATTTGTTTGAGATAAAATTTATTACGCAATAATTTATACTTCCGTAGCTAGAAACATCTCTACGTAACATCTTAAGCATTTATATGATAATTTTAATATCAAAGTAAACATCTACCGGATCCTTTAAACATTTTGTGAGTCATGGAGTCATCGATATAGCTCTAATATTTATTATGCTTTCACACGAGTACAGTAAAATAAGGTAGAGTAGTATAACAATATAGTACTGCTACAGAAGAATTCAATTTAAGTAGTACGTATATGTTCAAACAATTGCAGTACTGTTCTACCTCACTGTGCTACCCTCGTGAAAAACAAGCATTACGTTAGATTACAGTATTTTTATATTATACTTATCTTTTTTATTGCCTTTAAACTTTCCTGCCATTTCTTAATAAACATTCGCTAATCTATAGTGCACTTAATTTTATTTAATTAATTCTAATTTTAAATCTGAATGAATTGCATAAATTCTCATTTCAAAATGTTTAAATAACTTTTATTATCATAGTTAAAATATTGATAAATTAAATTAATTAAATTAGGTAGATTATGGGTTTTAATAAGTTTTATTTCTGATTACATTGAAAGGTTCGGGTACGATATCTTTTTTCAGGTTAAAGGGTACGAGGTCAAAGGAATCTGTGTCATAATGACATAGTGATATGATTCAAAACCAGAACTGCAATCGATAATTACCACAATATAGCCTACAGTGTAACCAATAATAGACATTTAACACGTTGAGCGCCACGCGTATTTCTAAGACAATCCCGTTCAGGCCACGAGCGCTGCTTATACGCATATAAAAGGGCCGGTGTTTGCAATCGCAGTACCAAATTGTTTGCATTTTTAACGCAAAATAGTGTAAATTTTTTATAGTTCTCATGTTACACGCTGTCAGCCAACGATGGTTGACGCGACGTAAACAGCGGTGGCTGACGCGGCCTAAACGTAAACGGAAAGTCTAGTGTCAGCCACGGATGGCTGACGCGGCGCTCAACGTGTTAAAAAATAAATCAATGTAGCTTGGATTTCCACTGACAAACTTATTCAAAATTCGTCTTTTGATCCTCTTTGGAAATACAGATAATAATTTTTACAACTGCAGAGAAATTCCAAGGCTTTTACCTTTTAATATGAGTATAATGTTACTTCTTACTAATATTATAATTGCGAATGTATGGATGGATGGATGGATGTTTGTTTGAAGGTATCTCGAGAGCGGCTGTATGGATCTCGCTGATATTTGATATAAATGTAGAACATAGTCTGGAAGAACACATGAACCACTTAATATTTTTAATAGCGCGCGGTCGTGTCGCGAACTACAGCTAGTAATGGTTTTTAAAATTGAAATTTAAATAAAATGATAATTCATTTTTTTGCATTTAATTTATTACGTGATCCTCGGTTATTGTGATAAATGTTGCCATAGGTTAAAAAACCCGTTTTCGAGTTGTTTCGAAATTTAAATCGGCAAATGTCAAGATTAATTATTTTTTAATATGTTATTCATTACCGGCTGGAAACGGCAAACGTTGCAATGTCAAAAGTCTAAATATTATTAAATGTCATAGTGCACGCAAAATTGGCAAACATTTTTAAAGCAAAAACCTTATCAGGGGTCCTTAGAATACTCTGCCAAATATTAACATATTATACTGGTTCAGGAAAAGATAAGGAACAAATATACAAACATTTTTTGTCTCTTCAGAGATTACTCAGACCAAACGGGGACGGACAGACGGACAATTTTTTTTTATTATAAGTAATGCAAACACAACATGATTTCTTTATACATAAAGACACTCCAATTATTTTATTACTGCATCCTATGGGTATGTGTCGAATTGGCCCGGCTCGCCCGGTGAAATACTACGACCACACAGAAGACAGGCGTCAAGTGGAAGCTATTCCGCGTTTCTTCTGATGAGTGTGCGTCCCGGAGGCCTAATTAAGTCCTTTTTCCCTTCCCACTCTTATTCTTATAAGGAAAGGATGGGAAGTGGAAGTGGACTTTCCAGATGAGAGGATGCATGGAAAGGGAAAATATTTTCTTTCTGTGCATCCTCTCCTCCGTCGATTAAAGGTAGGCAACGCATATGCAATTGCGTATGTCTATGGGCAACGGTCACTTCGCTATTTCAGCGATTTCAGGTGGCCGCTCGCTCGTTTACCACCTTATGATACAAAAAAAATGGGTATGGGTAAAACTTGTATGTATAAATTGAATGAGAAACAAAACAATTTCCTTTATCAATGACACGTGTTTACAATACAGTTAAATAACATAAAAAATTCACGTGAGAACTGACATATGTTTCTTGAGGCAAAGCATTTAAAACTTTTTGTACACAATCGATAAACATGTTTATTTATAAGTTACTTTAAATTAACGTAATTGTTGATTAATTAAATATCCCGCGGATCGTTTGCTCCTTTCTCTTATAAAAAAACGTATTAAAGGTTGTCCAGCTATTAAGTAAATCATTGTTACTGATAGTTTATTCTTGACTTGCAATCTGCATGTCCTGGGTTCGAATCCCACTATGTACCAATGTGTTTTTCCATTTCAGTTTTACATATGTACATTTATCCGACGTTCTTACGGTGAAGGAAAACATCGTGATGAACAACGTGCACATATCTGAGAAGTAATTCAAAGATATGTGTGAAGTCAACCAACCCGCACTTGGCTATCGTGGTTGACTATGGCCTAATCACCCTTAACTTAGAGTAGGTTCCGAACCCCTGGGTTGGGAACGTATAGTGAGCTGATGATAGTTTATTGCCCCTTATTTTCTTTGTCTTTCAATCGCTGTCGTCCTTCATACACACTTAAGCGCGTATCTTATCCCTTATTAGATTCCTAATAAGTACTCGACACGATCTAATTATCTCCGTACTTCAACGATTTGCAGCCATACTTAATTTATAATAATATTGATAACGAAGTGTCGAGTTGCATGCTATTACTACGTGCGGAATTGATTACGGAAATGGACGAAGCATGACCATATATTTATTTGAAGTATTGCCGCATCAAGATACGTTAATTGGTCATCTTTAGGGCTCACCTTAGTAACCAATTAACTTTAGCGTTGGTATTGCCTTCGTGAAGAATAGAAATGTTTTTTATCTTTTTTCAGCATGACATAACTTAGTATAAGTTGTCGAGAACATAAATTTGCAACAAAAATATTTTTAAAAGCCTTTTAAGTTTTATAATAACTCTTGTTCCAGTTGTGTTAAGTAACTGATAATTTTCTATTATAATATTTACAATTAATTTTCTATTTTCAGATAAACCTCTGCCGATAGTCGATCCTACGTTAGACTCGTCAGAAGAAGGTCACGCAGCGCAATGCGCCTGCCCCAACTGCGATGAAGTTCTCTCCAGATTCTCAGAATGCAGCATATGTCTAGAACCCTTACAGGTTAGTATTAAACATAAATAATTACTAAAAACAAAAGAAGATCGACTGTACACATGCCGGAGTAGAATACGAATCAAGTGACAAAAAGCACTTCGAAATCTCAAGCATCTATAGAAGGTCGCAATCAAACAAACGTTTTACTAATATTATAAATGCTAATGTTTAGATAGATGTTTGTTTGAAGGTATCTACGGAACGACTCAACGGATCTTGATGAAATTTGTCATAGACTTAGAGAACAGATAGGCTACTAATTAATTTTCTTTTAATTCCGCGCGGACGGAAGCGCGGACGACAGCTAGCATGTAAAACATGTGCCAAACAATAATCTGCCAAACAAGCAATATAGTGGTGTTGTTGCGTAAAATTTTATCAATCTAGTAAGAAATTCATTAGTTAATCATAGGATTCTTTGTTAATTATAGACATAAAAATACTTTTTGAATCTAACTTCAAATAAACAATTAGGGGATAAGACAAAGGGACCTTTATATATGCTTGAATATTAATTAGATTGCGTGTGTTCACTATGGTATTTATATCCATGGGGACAACCGCCATATGTCACGTCACATTGTCATATCGCGTGTGTCAACGGTATTTCGCTAAACCTTCCTGTATCATCACTTTTTATTAAACACTAACTTTCTCGAACTCCGTCCGGGTACAATTAAAATAAAACTTAATGATTAGTATATGTATTCTTCCAGGTTATGTTCTACATCTATGCCAAATTTTAACGAGATCCATGCAGCGGTTTTGTAGATATTTTCAAACAAACATCCATGTGAACAGTCATATTTATAATATTAGTAACACGTAAGATATCACTTGATCACAAGCCCATTTTAATTGGCGTTGTTTTAATAAGACGTAAGAATATCTGAGAAATACTGACGTCAAGTCAATGCACAATGAACAAAGATTTCCATTTCGAAATTAATAAAATAAAGGTGTATTTTAATAAAGAATGAGTAACATTATGAAAAGCTATTGTATCTGCACCATGGTATATATATAGATTTTGACGAAAATAAAAATAAAATTACTCATAACCAATAATGGTTCAATGCTTTTTTACATATATGCAGATATTGCATGAACGAAATGAGAACAACAATGCTATGAAAATCTCTCATAAGCACTTATTGAATTAGCTGAAGAATTCTATTGCTGACGTTTTTCTAATTGGATATTAAAAAAGTTACAATAGCCCGATTACAAACCGGGGAAAACCTCATACTGAATTGAATCACTCGTCATAATCGTGGGCGACAAACATAAAAAATCCTTCCATGCGTTGCTAAGACATAGGAAATTATAAATTCTGTATGCTTTCATAATGTTAAGTATTTCAAGTCTCAAGGCAAGTGAAATACCTTAGAGCAGGTGTTTGCAAAGTTGAGCTACTGGGTGAAATAAACCTCGTATCTTGTACGTTGAAGGGAGAGCTTATGGCACCGTAACCGCTCACCTACGACGAAGATCGAACTTTAAGATTCTATCAAAACATAAAGATCACAGTAACATAAAAATTAACATAAATGCATTTAAAAACGTAAACAAATAAAATTAAATTTAAATATATTGTGTTTTAAAACATGTTTTTGCTATAAACAACTTAGGTGTCCTTTAAATGTGGTAAGAAGGGCAAAAGATATTTTGACCTTGTTTACTATATTATTTTTATTTAGTTTATTACTCGAAGGGACAATCGGTGTAAATGTTTTTAGGTCCCATTTGCACGGACGCTTTTATATATCACGTTAAAAAAACGTTCAAGTAAAACATTTGCTTTTGCATTTTCATATATCTGTTCATATAGCAGCGCTTTTAAAACGCGACGCTTTTATCGCGCAGTGTTTACTTTTGAGCGCTGGTCGCACGGAACAAGATTTTAAAACGTTCGGCCTTTAAGACCCGGCGAAATCAACGCGTGAAAAAAGCGCCCGTGCGAATGAGATCTTACCTGTGTTATGATCTATCCGTCGTACGTATTTAGTGACATTCGACTTTACAATACAATACCTTGTAGTTCTGTTTTATATTTTCTTGGTTGCGTTTTATTTTTTGGTGATATCAACTGCGTTGCTTTTATCTGCAAAATATTTTTTTTGCATATTTCAAGCACGCACGTACACATAATTTTAAATAAAAATAGGTTTTAATTATTTTACTTATAATTAACTAATAAAACTTTAATATTATACGTAAAGCTTTTTATAAAACGCCACTTTCTGCCTCTAAAACACTTGTGCAAATTTTATGGTAACGCAATATAATATGTACTTTAACGTTCAACGTAACGAGGCCGCACCTTAACCCGAACGATGCAACTTTAAACAAAGTTCACTAACTACACGAATCCGTAACATCGTTCAACTTTAACAATATTACTGAGTGAAGTTCTTAGAGCCTTATGAACATAATTGTAAAATGACCACAACAAAAGCATAATTATATATTCGTTAGTTTATAAACTTACTACCTGTAATATAGACTTTAGAAAAATGACAAACTCTTCAAGCAATTGTAAAGGGAAATCCATAAACTCTACCCACACTACTAAATTACGGGTTGAAGTGGTCTCCATTAAGGTTTCACTACATTTTATGTTTACACAAACTATATCCATGAAATGGTCAAATAATAAACTTACGAGAATTATGATTGCTCTGCTTTCTACGTTCATTTCCAGTAAAAGATTTACTTAGCAACATTCTTTGCACTGATACGGGAACAATGAAGCCAGACAAGTATGCTGCAATCTTGAGCTCTATAAAGCAACATTTTAAATTGCGTCTTAGAAATATTATAAGATTCTTTCATATACGTATCATTATTAGATTAAAATATTAAATTCCTAAGATTTATTTACTTCACTAACCGTGAGTTTCTAAGACTAAAATGCACATTACAAACATATTGTCATCATTGTTTTGTCAGAAATAATGACAGGGATGATATGTTTTATACAGATATCTTGGTCTCGAAAACCAACGGTAAGATAGGAACGTTTGACGCTTAAACCAAACTGTATGATGCATCTGTTGGCAAAATTTTTGGTTGTATATATATTTACGTTTTCTTTTTTAATTTGTAATTGTGCGATAATTTTAGTTGTTATGTATACTTATATACTTATATAAATAAATAAAAATTATTCGAACAATCTATTGACATTAAAATGTTAGCTATTAATGTAAAACAAATAACGCAAGTACAACGTTAAACGTGACCACTGATAATGGCCGATAACTTGAAGGAAAACATCTCTAAGTACCTCATTACATATGATAATAAATGAGTCGCGTTCTTTTGTTATTGTTATAGAAATAATTGTTATTGTTATAATCTTATCGAGTATTCCAGATTACGTTTATGAAAATCTATGCTATCCTAATTTGAATTTATTAGTTTTAGTTGTTTTTGAAATAGCTTGACCTTGATTTTAAAAGTGAGTCAGTTGATTCGTATTCTTACCCGGATTGTCAGAGAAGTGTGAATCGGACTAAGTGATTTCGAAGTTTCTAGTCACACACAACTGTATTGCTTTAAGCTTGTGTCAAATTCCATAGTTTCGTACAAGGGGTAAAAGCATTGAATCCTCGGTCCCTTCTGTCAAAGGATCGAAGTCAGCGTTAGGATTAAATGTCGGTCATTATCTTCTACCGCCTCGTACATATACAAAAGGATGTTTATAGCCGGCCTATCTGAATAGTCCAACTGATCAGTTAAATCGGAAGGTTTTAATTTATTGTTTTTATTCATAGGGGTGCGGTCCATGCGTATGCCCATGGTGCGGTGGTGTGTGGTGCGCGCGTTGTTCGCGGCGCATGTCGCGCTGCGCCTGGTGCCGCGGCAGCCTGCGCGCACCCGCCGCGCCCTGCCTCGCGCTGCAGCGACTCATCAATGACCTCATGCTGCCTTGCCGGAATTACAGGTACGTTATGCCAATAAAGATTCAACATCTCCTTATCCTAGTATCCCTCCTCCTAGCTCCTTGTCCACTCCACGTAGGATCAGCTCATACTTTCTATTATTTCAAAATCTAACTTCCATAACTTAACCCAACAATGTTTAGTTAATAGGGAAATATTTTGTAGTTTAACATTTTACGTCAGTGATTTATGGTCAAGTAATTACTTTGATAATTTAAAAAAGGACCTGATTCTACATAGAAAAGTCCCTTTCAAAATTCCATATGAAACGCAATTGTAAATATGTGCAATAGATAATCCGACATAATCCATTCTTACAACATCTTGATTATGATGACAACAAACTCTTCGTTGATATAAAGCATTGTTTACAATAAAGACAATAAAAACCTCGGTGCACTCGACTGATAAAAAATGTGAACGCACTGCAAGGCTAAGTTCTCCAACTTAACTAGTTTGTACTGGTTAAGCACTCAAAGTAAACAAACTTATATATAGAGGAATGAAAATATTTATTTTGATTCATTTATAATCGTTTGAAACTCTTGTAGTCATATACTATTATACATGCGGGTATATCAAACATATTTATATGCGTGCAAAACATATCTTTTAAATCTATATATATAAAAGAAAGTCGTGTTAGTTATTCTATTTATAACTCAAGAACGGCTTTACCGATATGGCTGAAAATTGATGAGGAGGTAGCTTAGACCCAGGAGACGGACATAGGATACTATTTATTCATTTTTTCTATTTTTTTTATTCGAATTTATGCCTTGAAGAGATGCTTTTTATTTAACTTACTAATATTATAAATGCGAATGTTTAGATGGATGTGATGTGAATGGATGGATGGGTGTTTGAGAATATCTCTAGAACGGCTGAACGGATCTCGATTAAATTTGGCAGACGTATAGAACATAGTCTGAAAGAACACATAGGCTCCACCAATTAAGCTTTTATATATCCACGCGGACGGAGTCGCGAACGACAGCTAGTAGTGAATAAATAATAAATAAATACTGCACTTATATATAACACTAGCGGACCCGAGAGACGTTATCCTGTCTACACGTCTTTAATTTGAATAAATTAATATGAAGTTAATATTTGATGAAAATTGTGAATCTAAACCATTCCCAGATCCCCTTGAACATACACAAAAAATTTCATCAAAATCGGTCCAGTCGTTTGAGAGAAGTTCAGTGACATACACACTCACAGAAGAATTATATATATATAATCATTTAACACTTTCGGACAATTTAAATTGATTAAAAACACGATTTTATTTATAGCTTTATCGTATTACAAATTAAACTAAAAATAGACTGATTTGTATTAATATATCTGATCTTGATAACATTTATCGCAGATTATAATAATAATTATTCAGTCATACTTGAATTTTATAAAATTTAAGGAACGTATTTGTAAAAATAAATTGCTTCTTTTGTTTTAATTTCCTCATTTCATTTTCCTTATATTTTTAAAGATTATATTACTTAATTAATTACACACCTCAATGTTCTTTGTGTTAACATACAAATTTTTGTTCTCAGGCGCGGGTGCACAGAACTCTTAACAACTAGCACAAGGGCAAAGCACGAAGAGGAATGCAAATATGACTCAATGATCTGCCCCGTCACAGCGACTTGCTCCTCCATAGCATTCGAGGAGTTATCAGAGCATCTGCAGTCACAACACAACATCATCGCCGTCTATTCCCAGAAGATCAAGATCCTAATCGAGAACTTCCAGACGAAATTAAAGAAGACCGCATGCTGTAGGACGAAGTATAAAATTATCTTACTCTACCAGAAGAGTGCATTCATTATTAAAGTCTGCATCTACAACTTCCATGTCAAAGTTGAAGTGATGCGACGTAAACTAGGCTACATCGCTGATGTCAAATCGGAATCCAAAAAGAGCGAATATTGCGCTGTTATAGAATTCCAAAGTAAAGCATTATGCACAAAATCAGCTATATTAATAGAAAACGAAGCTTACAGCAAGAAAGCTGAAGTCCAATGGAATGATATTATAATGAAATCAGATACAGACGAGGCTATCACAATCCATGTGAACATAGGAAAATCTAATGCTGAAACATTCAAGAAAATAAATCAGACAACTTGATAAGTCGACGTATCAATGAACTGAACAATATTTAAAATATTTTACAAGTGTTAAATGTATTCCAAAATATTCCAAAAGTGATTTTAAAAGTGTTGACGTGGTCCAAAAAAAAATAAAGTTATTCTTAAAGTAAGGTTTAATAATTAAACCTACAAATAAGATGCATATAGTTGTAAGAATGACGTGAACTGATGTAGCTAAATGTGACTGATATAGTTTTAAATGTAGTTATAATATAACTGGTTATAAGTATTGAAATAAATTAATACGATCTTACAATTATATTTTATTTCCAACTTCATGTACGAGTATATAATGAAACGAAATTATTTAAATGTATCTGTGAAAGAAAGAAGGTAAGTAACGCTTGAGTGGACATGTCCAGCAAAACTCTTGCTTAATTTATCAACATCTTACTGCATTCGTTGCGTTATATTTGACTCGTTCACGTACCGACACGTGTTACCGGTTGAAAGGTCTGACATCGACTGACGTCCCCTCTCTCCGGCTTGTACTTATGGCGTGTAAGCTCGAGACAAAGAACACATTTATGCATACTCTACACTTACTATACGTCTCTACCGAGGGGCTCGGAGCCTACCCTAAGTTAAGGTCTAGGCCATAGTCAACCCTGCTGGAACAGTGCGGATTGACTTCTCACACATATCTTTGAATTTCTTCGCAGATATGTGCAGGTTACATCACGATGTTTTCCTTCACCGTAAGAACGTCGACTCAGATCCACAGAGTTTTATCCAAATGTAAATCAAACATCGAAAAACACATTTGTACATGGCGGGATTCGAACCTAGGACCGGCATATTGTAAGTCAAGTGCTTAAACCCTAAGCCACCGATTCGGTTGTTTAATTTACGGTAACATTTTCTTATGTAAGTCAACGACTGTTTGAATTCCAATTGCAAAAAAATAAACTTAAGATAAAGACTTTAATATGAACTTAAACAAAAACGGGCTGTTCTTTTAAGTTTTTATTTAATCTTAATTTATTTATACATACATACATACATTTATCATAAATTATGTGTAATTGCTTTGTATAACTCAACAAAGACGTTAAGCGTGTATGCAAATTAAGTTAATTAACATGAAATTAACACAATTTTAAGCCTATAAAAGCAATATTAATTATTAATAGTGCATTGAAAATGGAATGGCGGATCTACATGGCATTTTCATTGTGAAATATCAATGGTCTAATTTAATCGCGAGTACATAAAGTACAGTACAGTTTTGTTCAATACTTATTTAGCACAAACGATAATTTAACTTTGAAATATAGGGCACTATAAAGAGTGCTAATTACTTATATTATGAATGCGAATGTTTAGATGGATGTTTGTTTGAATGTGTCTCCAAAACGGCTGCATAGATCTCGCTGAAATTTGGCATAGATGTAGAACAAAGTCTGGAAGGACACATAGGCTCCTAATTTTTTTTAATTCCGCGCGGAAGGAGCTGCGGGCGACATGTAGTATACATATACAGTGATAGGTTAAAAGCCTACGGTAACTCAGGAGATACTAGGCCTTAGCCAACGGCAATGACCTCGTGCAGGTTGGTGGACTTCATACACATTTGAATTTCTTCACTAATATGTTAAAGGTTGCATCAATATTTGGAATAAGGAAGGAATAGTTCCAATTTTTTAGAACAATATAATCAAAATGTCATTGAAAAGCAGCAAATAATACGAACGACTGAACGGTTGAGTAAAGTTTAGCTTAGAAAAAATATCAAAATGTTTACTGATATTTTTTAATTAATTTACATAATAATATAAGTGTTAAATACTGGTGAGAATAGAAATGCATTCGCTGGATACCTTATTAAACCTTATAAATGTCTTCCTGACTACACAGGCATAGCGTAAGGACTCATAACAGTATCCGCTGCGCTTTCTAAACTTTAAATTCACGACATGTAACTCAAACGTGATGAAATTTAGTAGCCAGGTACTTCAATGGACAAACGTAATATAATATTTAGGTGTCTTTATGTAATGTAGTTTAGAGGTTATTATAAAAAATCAAATGTAACCGATTTTTAAATTTGGATATCTTTAGTTTTTTAAGTAATATTGATAATGTAAAAAAGAGTTAAAATGCACTACAATTAAGGGGTCTAACTCACAAAGGTCGCAAAGTCTCGGAACATCGGAAGTTTTACGTCAATAGCAACACGTATGTGTGAAGCGATTGATGATCTTCATTTATTTTTTTCTTGTCTTTTACACTTACTTTGAAAAAAATTGTGACGTGGAAAGATTGAAAAACACTGAACTTACTATACCGTCTAAAATCATTTTGTTTTCACTGTTTTGTCAAAAAATGACATGGATGACGTTACAGAAGTTTTCATCTCAGAAACCCACGGTAAACAATGTGATGAACTCTATGATGACGTAATAGTGTTCTACAATTCATCACCACAGTTAACTATTAACCTATTTACATTAGGCAGTGAAAATAGAAATTGATGAGTCAATGTCAATATTTTGGCTTCTTGTGCTAATTTTAAGTTCGTAGTAATTTAATTTACAACTTTCTTTTCCGGTCAAATATGGTTGTGGATTAGCGAAATTTTTTTACATCTTTTCTAATGAAACACTTTCAATCTTAATAGAAAAGAAACTTAGGTAATAAAAAGTATTTACTTCTTAATAAAAATAGAATTGAAATTACTCGCTGCAAAATTTAGAACCATCAATTTAGTTTTAGCATCAAAAATTGTTAAGGTTCGGCGTCAAAGTTTAGATAATCTTCCTTATTTGGGGTTCCGTACCTCATAGGAAAAAAACGGATCCCTTATAGGATCACTTTGTTGTCCGTCCGTCTGTCTGTCAAGTCTTTTTCTCAATATCTCTTTATAAAGCTGGAATTTATATCAAATACTCAGGTCTGCGGTCGCTAGATGCTGTAAAAAATAAAACTTTTAAACCAATGCAATCAAAAGATACAACCGTTTACGTCGCAAATTTTCGACTTTCGCAAGGGAATCAAAACCTACAGGGTACTTCCCGTGAACTTAGAATCTTGTTTTAAAGAATACAAACAAGCAATAACTGGCAGATAACAAAAATCGGCAAACATAATGTGATGAACAAACAAACATACTCCTAACCCGAATATTGTTATCTTAAAGTGCACATATCTCTGGCCTAGAGAACTGAAAATCTAAATAACTAAAGCAGCTATACTATGAAAGGTAATCACTCAAGTTTATGAAACACAGATGACATTTGGTACTAAAAAAGATCGTTAAGATGATCTTAAAAACGATGAACGAACGGTTTTTATCGAATGTATTACCCTTATAAAATAATCTAATGCCATCTAAAAATAAATAAAAACTTATTATAAAAAGTTTTTATTATCAAATTATTAAATTTTTTATTGCCGGAATAGTTTATTCATTAATTTTATATACAGTACATAATTTGAGTCACGACAGTCTCAACTTAATCTTTACAATGGAAAGGAGAGCCAAGAACATATGATTCAATTTCTTGCAGATGCCAAAGATATGACTCAACTTAACAAAATAAACACAATGTCTTGTTTGTCGTTAGCGGGATTATTAGCGTACAAGAGTTTAACAACCGACCTGATTATCATCTCTCATCTACTGTTCTGTTTGAAGTAAACACAATAGGACTTGGTCTTCCAAATAGAGCTGTTAGTAATCATATTCTTAATCAAATCATCACCGATCTATAAATCAAAATCTTCTTGTCACGTGCTCCTTTTTCTCCTCATTCATTCCAGCTAATGCTCCTGCAGTCGATATCAATGTTACCATACTATTTTTCCTTAATAAAAATTATATACAAAGAACTATAGGCATTATAATGTTTTGCTTCTCGTATAAAACCGGAACGGGTTGCCAATATTATTAATATTCTATAACTACTTGGTATAACATGTTTTTCAAAAAATAATAAAACTATTTAGCTGCGAAGCAGAATTTGTAAATCTAATACATTCGTTTTTTGACCTCTAACATACCAGACTATTTCTTACCCATGTCTTTGTCTGTTTAGAAGTTGAATTATCGAAAAACCTGAAATTTATACTCAATTACTATAGTAAAGTGCTTCTTTTAATTATCAGGAAATTCTGCAAGAGAAAATTACTGCTACACTTTTCCCCCTCCAATTTCGTTACCTACGTAGAGTATGAATTTTTTCTTGCCTACGTAATAAAAGAAATCATCAACCTGCCCTTATCCCTGTTGAGGGTCGACACAGTAAGTACTACTCCTCCATACATCTCTATCCGCTTTAATATCTGAATACACACCCTTCTTACGCATATCCTCTTTCACACGATCTATCCATAATTTCTTTGGTCTACGTAATAAACACAAAATAGCAAGTCTAGTGTAATATGTTTCTACTTTTATATATTTAGATAGATAATCTGATTTTTAGTAAATTATTCACTTTATCAACTCATTAATTTATATTTAAATAATTTGAATTTATATTTTGAAATTATGCGTTATTTATTCAATTTTATTTTAATAAAGAGAAGAGATTAATATTTTTCTATGCTCAAACTAAAAAACTACTGAATTACAAAAATTGTTTTGGTTATACAAAGATAAATTAACACTTAGTAATCAAGTAATAATTATAGGCTATATTTATACCTAGGTTTTTTTTTTAAATTCAGCTCGGATTCCATTCCATTTATATAAGACAATTTATAAAATTACTTATGTACTTACTTAATTATTTATGTAAATTACAAATCAATTTACAGACACAATATTTCTGACCTAAAAAAAATTAACTAGAAGTATATTGTAGAGAAAATTATTTTTGTCTTTACCATTTGGGTTAAACGACTCACTTAACACTTTCAATGAAAGTTATAGTTGAGATAAATTCTTTTTAAATTCGTGACTTTACACTTGGTATGTAACAAAATGTTTGACTTTTAAGTAGGTGACCAGAATTCATCTAATATAGTGACTAAATAACGGAGACTGTAAAGAAAGTCTGCAAAAAAGACAAAAGAAATCATGATGTATTTAACATATTTGAACATACTGTATTCTTTTTAAACATTATATTGTTGTCTTTTGCTAGTTTTTATACGTAGCACATATAAAAACAAATTAACGTCTTTCCCACGGTAATCGGTTACAAGAATATAAATATCCGATCATCACTTTACTTGTAGAACATTTATATTTTCGTTTAAAAAAATTAAAAAAACGCAAAAAATACATTTCTGATGAACAAATTATGTTATGTGTTCCTATTTAAATTATCTAAGATCAGTCGTCAAAATATAAAAGTGCGTGTGTTTGCGTAATTTTCAAGATTCAATTTTCTGATTTGGCACAGAGTATTAAGGTGACGACAAATTCATTTTAATGTTATTGTATACATAAATCCACATTTTTTTTTATTAAAAAGATGATTAAATAAAAACAGCCTGTTCAATTCAACAGTTCTTTAAATATAAATAATAGGTGTCGACCGCAAGTCCATTCGTGTAGAGTAAAAAATATATAGCCTATGTGTTCTTCCAGACTATGTTCTACATCTATGGCAAATTTCAGCGAGATCCATACAACCATTCTGGACATACCTTCCTTGTTTTTTTTTAAAAGTTACTAATACTTTTAAGGCGATGACATATATGAGACATATGTCATCGCCTTAAGGCGTTATATATAAGTATATAATTACGTTATTTATGAGTAATTCTCATTACTACTTAGAAGTATTGCGACAAAATGAAATATTAAGTCAAGGTTCATGACTCATTTATTTACACAAATATTTCACAGACTAAAAATACAGTAACCAATGTATTTGTCCTGATTTTATATTGATGAAAATGTCACGTCACTTCAGTGAAAGTACAGATGAGTTCACAATAATGACTTCATAATAATTTGAAGCGGTAACACCATACATTTGAATTTTTATAAGATAAGTCCTGAAATTATATTTATTAAAAAAATAGAAATAGGATTTCTACAAGTCACTTACTTTTAGTGTACGGAAAATATTGCTAGAAAAGTAAACGATTTAGGTAAAATAAGGTAAGGAATAAAGTGTTGTAAATACACTAATTCATTATGATATCTACGAATTAAGAAAAATAATTCTAAATAGACGAAGAGTTAAATGATTTCTTTTATCGCTGTGGAGAATTAGGACATTCCACAAGTTGCATCACAAGTATGGTCACTGCAGTAGTGTCGTATGTCCCCAATTTGTTATATCGATAAAAGGTCCAATGATTTATGTCTTATATAGTGTTGAGTTTCATCTCAAAACTGTCAAGACATCGATAGAGGTCAGCTGGCTCGAGCGTGGATAAATTTATCCTGTACTAAACTTTGATTGACGAGCTTTAGTGCTTTTGTAACTTTGTAATAACTAAATAATAAAGTTGTATCTAATGTCGTTTAATAAAAACGAATTAGAACATACCGTTTTTTAACTTTATACTATTTTTCTCACTTAAATGTGTATGTCAATAAATGACTTATCTTTTCCCCAAAACTTTATAAACGTACGGACAATTACAAAAATGTTTTTTGTGCAGAACTTGATATAACTATTTATGCAAATCCCCTTACTACTTGCTTTCACAAGCGCCTGTCAAAACTTTGCACTAAATAAAATGCTATAAATATTTGCTAGCACATTTTTGCAAGGCACAATTTTATGTTAAAATGTACTTTCCCAGGATCTTAACATTAAAAAAATCTAGACTATTCAATTACACTACTTATGAAATTAAAATACCCATAATAATTTGACTGCCAAAACATTTTACAAGACACTATCAAATAATTCTCGTAAGACCTAATAAATACTATTATAATCTTACCTCAGCAGCAATGTAGGCAGGAATTACAGACAGTAGCAGTCTCTCTTGCTGCTCCCGCTCGCACTCCAGCTTAACGCGCTGTTCCAGACAGGTCCTGGTTCCTGCGAATGTGTTTCTGTGAGCGCGCTCCGTCAGCACTCGGTAGTACAGCCCTATCCCACTGGCTGTCAGTAGAAGAGCCAGCTCACATGTAAGCTGGAAAAAGTAAATAGTTAAAAAACTTTGAAGGTTAATTGTGGAAATAGTAGTCTACTATATTTATCACAAAGGAGCCCGTAAATTAATTGGAATTTAGATGAAAAAAACATTTTGCAGCGTGTATCTAGTTACATCAAAAGATAAATTCATTCAAAGAGCTGTTAGTATAAGTTGCGACGTAATGTTACCTAGATCAAAGTCATAAAATTATACGAAAAATGCAATATAAAATATAATGTTAGTTTGTAAGACAATATATAGTACTTGTACGAGCTCTTGTGTCGTTAGTTTTAAACACATTCTCTTCCAAATGTCTTAACATGGAGAATGTGTGAGACATTCTAACGTAAAATGTTGTATTTAATATCGCGACAAAAGCTACTTATTTCTTAAATTTTAACATTCTTAAGAAAATCTTGATATTATAAAATAACCACACATTCTCAATTTATTTTTACAGTATACGACACATTTGGTTTTACACGGCGCCTGACAGTTTACGATAAGCAACTTTCAGTGCTCGCGTGCTCTTGCTATAAACTTTTGCATTCGCGTGATTTTAAAAATTGTTTTACGTTTATAGTTCGCAATTACTGTGATAAAATGCTATTTGTGGTGGTTCCATTTTCCATGGTTATAATTTATAATTAAACTTAAAGCTTATTATAAGCCTTTTTACTATGATTATGCTCCAGATTGTCAAATACGAACCTGTTGGTAGAATTGATCCTCTTGACCCGCAGGGCCCAGTCCTATGGCGACTCCCATATACGCTAATATAAGACACGCAGACATACCCAGTGCAATTCGTCTTGCTATAGGCATCATTGTATGCACCATCTAGACAAAATAAGAATAAACTATTATAATGCGAAAACAAAATCACTCATGTGTCGCAACGGTTTGTTTACCATATGTCTAAGCTTGGTTCATGACGTTTTGGATATGTCAAAATCGACCAGCTCTTACTGCTAGAGCCACCTACTGACAAACAGCGAGAACTTAGTTGCGCACTTAATTAAAAACTACCAAATTATTAAGAAAATGATGCCACATTGCATCTGTCTTCCAGGACAGATTACCTAGAAATACTAACTGTATTTTTGGGTATGTTTAAAGCATAAATAGTTAATAATGTATTAGTAACAATGCATGGAATGTAATAACTAATTAGTTAAGTCGGGATTGCAATGATTGGATTCTAATTACTATAGAAATTCAACATGAAATTAATTACTCTATACTCTAACGTATTAGAGAATTGTGTTTAAATTCAGTGGTTTAAAGATAATTGGAGCAAATTATTATGAAACTCAAAGAAAATAAAAGTATTTTGTTTACGTATATATAAGGTGATGCGTGACAATGAATTGACATAATACAGGATGTTTAATTATTCATTTACGTATACTTGGAACCTAGGACTCTGTAGAAACCATAGGTTATAGACCTGGGCTAAAAGATACCTTACGTAAACTGACGTTGAAAGCTTAACTAGATTTAGAACTAATCTCGTTAAAAACTTTAAACTAATTCTCTTTAAAACGATTGATCCTGAATCCTTCAGAACTTTTGTCGGAATTCAAAAGAATAAAAATATTTTTAAGTAATTTTTCACAAAAACTTTTGATAAGATTAAGAAGTTAAGAAGTTTAATTTCTTACACTTTGACACGTTTTGTCGCGTTTTACTTATATTTAGACACCTCCCAATGCCAAATACATCTATTATTAGGTTAAAGATTTTAAAAATAGGAAAATTATAAGAAAAAAACTTGTGATAAATAAAATTCAATTGTCATGATAAACGTTAAAAGTATGGATTAGTACATATCGTTTCTAGTGGTTACCCTCGGACGAATACTAACCCGTCAATTTGTCGAGCAAATACTGAAGGGATAAAAAAAGCAACGTTGAAAATTCAATTTGTAACATCGAATTGCGGATGTCGCTGTAAGCATAGGAACACCATTAAAATACCTTTTAGCGGACTAACTCAATAAAATGTACACCTGAACTTTACTTTGTACATTAAAAGTGTGTCCAGTTTGCTAAAATTAACATCTGTAAAGCTTCCATGATTGGTACCATGTATATTCGCGTACTAACGAATTTATATTATTTCTGTTAATGTAAACGGTCAGTCGCCCGCGACTGCGCCCGCGTGGCATGAAAATACAATTTCTTTCCAGCAATTATTCGTATTTTTCTCACCTTTTAAACCTTCCCTAGACCTCTACGAAAATTTCAAGACCAAGATAAGATAAGACCGTTTAGCCGTTCTCGAGACTAACGAACAGCAATTGATTTTTATATGTATTAAGAAGTTATATTTCTCAATCTAATCAAACATAGTAAACATAGAGCTACGGCTCGTTAGTTGACAAAATATTTGAGCCGCAACATGTAGGGTAAAGAAAAACAAACAACTCGCCGGGTCAATTGTCTTGCGTTGCCAAAACTTTGCTTTTTGTTTTTAGGGCACGTGCTAAAGTTTTGATTTAAAAGTTCACATTTTGCAGGTCACGGTAAATCCGCGATGAAAATTTTAGAAACCATATTTTTAATATCACAACAAAAACGACAATGAAGGATAGGATAGATGCACAAAATATTTAAAACAAATGGAAAAAAAATGTTAATTAAAAGTACAAAAAGGGTCCGACTTCAGGTTAATTTCAGCCGTTAGTAGTTTTAAAATGTCGTAGAGTTAGTAGTACGATAAACCTTTCGCTGTCATTTTCACGTTTACAACATCGTTTAGAGTTTATAAATCACCAAGTCATTAGGCGGTCGCTTTGAGAGCCCTACGAGGGAAATTGAATTTCCAACGGAAGTGTTTTTTCCCGCGCTAATTGCCCTCTCCGATGTCCGAAGGGAACAAAGTGGCGGGCATTGTGTCGGAAGTGATGCGTTTTATATTGAAGATTTTTTACAACAATAAAGTTAATTTTGTACCAACAATGATTTTTAACGTCTGAAGCAATAAGCAATTGTATAAAAGTAAATTTTCTTTTATTGAAAAGTGTTTTTGTAAAAAAAAATTAATCTAGTAATAAATTTAACGCCTTCCTCATTGACTTGATAGTAAGTTTTTGTACGTTTTAAATGTTCACTCACATACGTATATTTTGTTAATTATTAAGTTACATCGAATTGTACGTAAGTTCCCTTGTCAGTTGTGGATTTTGGTTGGCAAAACTGAAAGTTATGTCGATTTCAGCCGATTTATTTTAAGACTGATATCACTCATCATTTACTCGCTATCCCTATCACTATTAGTGCCAGTTTTTATATGCTATGCCTAAAAAAAATTATGGAGATCTTATTTACCAGTATGAGTGCGAAGAGCGGCAACGGCGCATGATGCGTCGCCATGAGTGTGCCAGCACCGAGGCACAGCGTGACGAGCAGCGAGCCGGCCAGCGCGAGCGCCTCGCATTCTGCAGCAGCCGGCAGCAGCGCCAACGCCAACACCGCGCCCAATACACACACAGTCACTGACAGAGTCGACACCGCCTTCACTTGTGATGACAGCTCCTAAACACAGATAAAGACTTATTACGGTACTCATTATGGTATTTTCATTAATGTTGGCGGACTTATGTCTGATTTGGCCCAACCATTGTAGTCCGCAGCATATTGCTAAAGGCTCGTACCATGCCAAATAGGAAACCGTAATATGTTTCCTTACACTCAAGAGTTTAGTTGTAAACGTAATATGATTTAGGAGCTCGATTAATAAATAATAAAGCAGGTAGACCTCAATGGTTTATGTACATTTTTCCGAAAAAATATGCATCTCTGTTTAATTTTTTTTTTGGGTTAAATTTCAGTTCGTTTCTGTTCAAAGCGACGTCATTTTAGTGTTGGTTAAGAAATGTACGTATAATTCTCTATCCCCCAAATCCCAGATCAAATTTAATCTCAGTATGAATGGTGTATTTGTACACTGGATTAAACTAGTTCTGTCCGGAAAAAATACATTTAACTTTCAGTAGCTTCATCACTTTTATCATACACCAAATTAAAATGTTACCGTCCCGAGGTGTCTAGGGAAAAATATTTGTCAGCTGTAAAGTAAATTGAAGTTTGTTTAATTAACCTTAGGGTTTTCTTAGCAGAACTTTAGTGTGTGTGGTTTTGCATATTGCAACTTTGTTTATATTTAATAGCATATGTTTTTTATGTGACGTCATGTAGTTTTATTTAACTTACTGAATATTACAATTAAGCAATTCACAACGCTTTTATTAAGACCAATTTTGAAAAGGACCTTCATTAGATGTTGAGTCATAGAGGGATTTTCCCAGAGTTCATTGCACTTAGTAAAACGTAAAAACATTTTATTTAAATCAAACAAAGCAGAAACTTATTAAAAACATTTTAATGTTCACAAGAATAAATATTTATAATAATAATTTAAATTGAAATTGTCTCGACAACTGTAGAAATTTTCATTTAAACTTTAGCGAGAGAAGTTGAATCTGCAAGATTTTCTTTCAAAACACATTAATATAGAGCCCATAGTTTTAGTGCTATCTATAAACCATAGATAATTTACGTAAGTAATCACTAGGATTAACAATCGACAATCGTCGTCCAAAAAGTTGTGTTTACTTCAAAAATTACTCTAGCATATCATCAGCTCACTATAATGGGGTGACTAGGCCATAGTCAACCACGCTGGCCAAGTGCGGGTTGGTTGACTTCACACATATCTTTAAATTTCTTCTCACATATGAGCATTGCATCACGATGTTTTCCTTCACAGTAAGAACGTCGGATAAATGTAGATATGCAAATCAGAAATCGAAAAACATATTGGTACATGGCGGGATTCGAACCCAGGACCTGCAGATTGCAAGGCAAGTGCTGCCGAGCCTGCTACCCCTGAGCCAAAGACGCTCTAGCATATACTCGAATGATTTTATATAATTAAACTACGAGTTCCATTGTTGGTATAAATTAGTGTTCGCTTGTGGAGAGGATTAATCAAAGACAGTGGTGAGATCATGTCATCTACTAAGTAAGTATGTGAAGTAACAACCACAATGGATGACACATGTTAGTATATACCGTGAAGATGAAAAAGACGATAATCATAAAAATACTCTTTGGTCAACGAAATTTTAGAACAAAATAAACACGAGAACTATCTGTCGCCCGCAACTCCGTGTGTGCGGAATTGAAAAAACCTAATTACAAGCCAATGTGTTCTTCCAGACTATGTTATACGATCTGCAGATGCCTTCAAACAAACATCCGTCTATCCAACTAAATATTCGCATTTATAATATTAGTAAGATTTATATTCTAATGGTTAATAGACAAGGAAAAGAAGGCGAGAAATATAGAGATTAAATAATACTGGCAGTTGAAGTATTAATAATTAAAAAAATAATGTCATAATCCGTACATCTTTACATCGTGGTATTTACATTGCCTTTAATTGACATGTCACTAATTACAATATGACCTTTGGACACATTTTCTACCAATTTTATTCTCTTTTACAATACACATAAACATTTACCTTCATTCTTTTTAGGGTTCATACCTCGAAAGAAAAAACGGAACCCTTATAGGATCACTTTGTTGTCCGTCCGTCTGTCTGTCAAGACCCTTTTTCTCTGGAACACGTGACGGTATCAAGCTGGAATTTATTTTTACTTTGATACAATCAGATTGGTAGTGAGTCCGGGCAATCAGACTGTATCTATCAGAAGACTCGGAGTGAGATCACTTTCATTGGTAATTCGATCATCCGAAGCTCGGATAAAGTAATTCTATTATAATTGCACACGGAATTTTTATAATGAATTTGTGATATATAAAATGGCGGATAAAATTGTTGGTTTTATATTTTAAAATTATATTATAAAAATAGAAAATTTTTGCTTTTAAAGCAATATAACACTTTTAGACATTAATAGTTACAATCCTTTGGCGCGCTTTCTTTATCAAGTGTCAGATTGATTAGTGAGGGGACATAAACGTTGACATTTTAAGAAGGATAGTGTTGCGCCTGTACACCGGCACAGTGTCGGATTTTCTTCCTAACAATACATAAATCCTAATCCAAAAATTACAACTACTTACAATAAATCGGAAATTAAAAAAAGGGAAGGATTAAAGAGATTATAAAAAGAGCAATTGGTTAGTAAACAAAATAGGATTCATAATAAACATATGTTAAAAGCATTTATTAGTCGAAACCAAATCAAAGATCGTCTTATCAGAATCTATTAATTTTCCAATTCACTGAAAGGACTGAATAGACCGGGAGCGTTATCCAATGCAGTACACAGCTGTGTACGTCGGATACTGGAGGAGGCTATGTTAATGCAATTTCTGTACACACTGAAAGCATTGATCCATCTCCATTGGCGTATTGCAAGGCTTTTGATGTTTAATTGAAGTTAACAGATACAGAGACGTCTCGTCTAATAGTTGATATGCAATACACCCTTAGGACAGTATTAAAGCTAATTGAGAAACATATATACAAAGGATGAGTAAATTTTATGGAATTTCTTTTAAAGTAGAAAAACGTAACATAAATCTACCATCATCATCATCAGCTCACTGTACGTCCCCACCGAGGGGCTCAAAGCCTACCCTAAGTCAAGGGTGATTAGGCAATAGTCAACCACGCTGGCCCAGTGCGGATTGGTTGACTTCACACATATCTTTGAATTTCTTCTCAGATTTGTGCAGGTTCCATCACGATGTTTTCCTTCACCGAAAGAACGTCGGATAAAAGTACATATGTAAATCGGAAATCGAAAAAATCATTGGTACATGGCGGGATTCGAATCCAGGACCTGCAGATTGCAAGTCAAGTGCTTGACCACTGAGCCACCGACGCTCTCATCATCGACATAAATCTATGATTAACAATAAAGACGATGTTTTTAAGAACTATCAATTTATCAAACTATAAATGCTTCATGTAAGTTTTTTTTTTTCATAGAACTTGACCATTGTATTCTTACCAAAATTACCTTGCGGTGAAGCAAAACACTTTTAATTTAAAGAATAGAAAATTTCACAAACATTTGAGATGACAAAATAAAATAAAACCCTTACTAAAACCGGCCAAGTGTACACATTAAGTGATGAACTTAACAGCTAAGTGCATTAGGTGCAGCTTAATCTCGTGTGTCGGTAATTAAGTTGGCCGCGTGTACGAGGCTTCGGGGCTTTAGGGGAGAGGCTCTATGCAATTACTGCATAAGTGACCACTTGCCTTAGCTGTGCTTAGCTATTTGTATTACTTTCTACTGATTAAATACCAAATAACTATTACTATCTTATGTCTAACATTTTACTAGTATAGTACTAAACGATTACTTTATCAAGTGATGAATCTATTTTGCATATAGCTCAGCAGCTCATACATGTCTCCACTGACGGACTCGGTGCCTATTCAAGGATTGACTAGGCTCCGAGTAGGAAATGATAGCGAGCCGTTATAAAGTTTGGATAGGATACACAATGATTACTGACCTGAGCATGCAGCACGCAAACAGCACAGAGTAACGCAGCGCAGCACAGCAACGTGACGCAAAGAGCAGACACGAACAGAGCGTGCTTTAGTCTGACGCAGTATCTTCTGTACAGAGCTTCTAGCTCCAGCTCCGTCCCCTCTTCCTC
>NW_013531704.1:843521-864228 GCF_000836235.2 Papilio xuthus
CTCATGACCATGTCAATCCCAAATCATATGCAATGATTATACCTACTAGCAACTATATTGCATTTAACGTAGATAAGTCATTATATTGTACACCAGAAACTTTAGAAAAATGTCATAAGATTCCTAACCAACTATATATTTGCAAATCCGTATCAGTGTACTCAACATTAAATAATCCTACTTGTGAATCAGAATTATTAACTAAAACCTTATTGTCACTACCTGAACAATGTACCACCAAATTTATTCACGGTATTATAAATATTTGGCAAAGATTGAAAGGGAATAGATGGATGTATGTTCAGTCCCTATCTACAAAACTGTCCATAGAATGTGAATCAAATGTAACAGAAGAGAGTATATTAGGAACAGGTATACTTAACTTACCTCCAATGTGTATTGGTTATTGTAAAGGTAACGAATTGTTTAGTGAATCTGTAACACAGTTAAATGTAAAATATGTAAAACCTGACTTTAATCTCATAAACGACAGTTGTTGTAACGTTGTAAAATTAAACTCTTTGTCTACTAACATACCACGTATAAAACTGTCAAATATAGATTTTAACAAATTAAAAGATATAAACCCAGTATCCCACAATATCTTAGAACAACTAAGTGAAATAAGTAAACAGCAGAATGGTGTAATTGCTGAAGCACAACCTATTATTTTATACCTTATTGTAATTTTTATGTTAATCTTTATTACTTATAAAATTGTAAAAAGATTTGGTAAATGTCCTCGCGTAAAGTTTCCCGAAAGGCACCAACCTAAGCCTGCTAATCAGGAAGAATTATACGATTTAGATGATAACTGAAACTTACAACAACTTTCCGTGTAAGTTTCATCTTAAAGGGGGGGTTGTTATACCCGTAAACAGTGTAGGGATGTAATGACGCAGATAGTAATCCCGCTGACCGGGCACTGTAACCCTATCTCATATTCATGTCCTCTCAGAGACCTTGTTTCCGATAACTGGCGACGAGTCAGTCTCGCACCAGCACTCACACGTCGCGGATCCACGTAATTTCCAGTCCGGACACACACCAAATCTTTTAAAACTTAAGTGTAGTGTTAATAATAATTTTATTTCTTTTAGATAATAAAATATCTTTTTTAAAAAAGGGATTTTTAAATACCCGTATAACAGGTCGCTAAACTATAAGAAAAGTTAAGTTAATATAACTTTTAAACAAAAAGAATCGGATTTTTCTTAGTATTTTTCCCCGTGTAGTTATCGATCTGGCTATACACCATTAGAGTTTTATCGTTGAATTTTGGGACACGCTGTATATGCAAAGTTTAATCGAGATTCCTTCAGCCATTCAGGAGATACCTTGAAACATCCATCCATCCATCTATCAATCTAAACATTCGCATTTATATTATTACTAAGATTTTAAAAAATACTGTTAAAACATAGTTAAAATAATTTACAAACAAAATTCTTATATAGGCCGAAGTGGAAGAGCTCATCGAACTGCGAATTAGTCAATTAGTAGACGAATAAAACAAACGATAACGTTAAAATAACTAAAATAAGTCTTAGTAACTCACTCGCTACTTAAAAGGCTAAGGGAATTTACTTAATTTAACTTTACTTGAACGTTATGCTCCGATGAATTAAGTTCTTAACTACGAGTTAAGAGAGATTTCTGGCAACAAGCTTTTATCGCCATGGAAATTAAAAGTAGGGAACACAGACAGTAGGAAGCTTAAGATTAAGCTCAGTAACATCAGAAAGGATAAACATTCTTGTTAGTTACCTTCTTTAACATTTGCTATTGTTAAATCTAAAAATTAATTTATTTAAAAAAAAATCAGTTTTCAAAACAGTAAATTAAAAGCCAGGTATTTGATAGTAATGCATACATTTTTATTAAACTTATTTTTTTTAATTTGTGCACATATCAAAATAGCATTTAAATAACTACAAAGTTATATTAAAATTTCGCATCGTATATTTTTAGGTTATAAATTTTATAACTCCAATCGATTTGTTCATGTGTCACTAAAGGTCTCCACTTTCTTCAAGCTTTAATATTATTCTTCTTCCAATGAACTTTACCAACTTTTAATATTGGCAACACCTGGCACACAACTTTTGCGTCTACGAACTCTAAACGATTAAAAAACTTCCTAAGTACCTACTCTTTATATCAACGACACATAAAGTACATAGATATTATTATGTATTTTGTTATGTATTATTGTGATGTGAAAGACGCACAGAAGACAAGAGTGAAATGATGGGAAGTGATGTGGACTTTCCGGATGAGAGGATGTATGGAAAGGGAAGATATTTTCTTTCTGTGCATCCTCTTCTCCGTCGATTAAAGGTAAGCAACGCATATGCAATTGCGTATGTCTATGGGCAACGGTCACTTCGCTATTTCAGCGATTTCAGGTGGCCGCTCGCTCGTTTGCCAACTTATGATATAAAAAAAAGAAAAATCTATTCATACACACTTTCCCATTCATAATATAATAATAAAGTATATGGATTATGTCATATATTATTACACTTGAGACACATTCCCAACACTGTCCCGAATTCCGTGGTACTGCTCAAAATAGCTGTATAATCAGTTTGTTAGCGAAGTTTTAACATACCAGTGGAGAACGGCCGCGGCTCAAATATATAAAATGCTTTAAATGCGATTTAAAGACAATTTATCTATAATAATAGTGATAAAATTAAAAGATTTTAAAACATAAGCGTAACTCAAGACTGAAACATAACGCGAAAGATCTTCATCATCATCATCATCAGCTCACTATACGTCCCCACCAAGGAGCACGGAGCCTACCCTAAATTAAGGGTGATTAGGCCATAGTTAACCACGCTGGCTAAGTGCGGGTTGGTTGACTTCACACGATAGATCTTACTAAATGAAAAAAAAAATGAAAAATGATTTATTCCTTTTAAGAATTAATTTTAAATCATTCACGAAGATTCTTACAAATAAGTAGGATAAGTACAGTTCAGTCCGATTCAGTTATATAAGCTTTATTTATGTGAGGTACGATTAAGGTAGCTTTGTGTATTTGCGAATCAGTCTATTAGATGTGATACTTCTAAAAAAAACGATTATTTTCCGTACTCGACTCCATCTTTTTCGTAGTCTATTTAAATTAATTCAATTTATTCAACGATATTACACACCCTGTCAAGCACAGATATGTTAATTCTATGTCACAGTAATCATCTACATATCCTGATCCCAATTTATGTATATGCAGGTTGACAATATAATAAATAGGTCCTTTAAATTAATTTCAGTCGTCACTCCCTTCTTAGTCATGTCACTTTTACTAAGTGATGGTGATGATGATGATGATGTCCACGGTGACGTAGTCCGTCATGTGAATAAACAAAACGATTTATTATTATTCTACTTTTCTAAATAACATTTAAAAATGTAAGATACAAAGTTCTTTTCAAATTAGTTAACTATAAAGCTTAGAACATTTGCCAATTAACATCTGACCTTGAGGTTAATAAAGCTATAACATTGCTAACTTAGCCCTATTTAGTCTAGCCCTACCCACGGTGACATAATTCATTCTAGTTCGTGTAATTAATTACCTCAACAAGTAAAATATCTATTTAAAAGCGCAGTAGTAATATGAAATAAATATTTTATAGAACAAAAACTTTGCAAAAGTACAGAGAGACTTACGACAAACAGAACAGAACGCGTTACGTTTCGTTACACGAAAGAGAAGAAAGATATAATACATGAGAAACAAAAGAGAGGTAAATAACTGCTGAAACAGATTGTTGTTAGTTTTTTTTAACGATTTAATCTTACCACGTGATTAATTTATTTTTTAAATGGCGGCCATTGTTAACACACTCCATAGAGTATATATTCTTATAACCGTTTGAAAATGTAAGCAGCCAGAGACAAAGATGAAGATTGAAACGATAGTGTGCTGTTGCAAGCAGCAAATCTAATCGCTGGTTATTTCTAAGAAAAGAATCAATTTAAATATATGAATAAAAACAATTGTTAAAAGACTGTTAGTGAGCTAAGCAATTAAACATAACAACTACTTAATCAAACATCTTATTATAATACCTTTTGTGAACTAAACATAAGACTTATTTAAAAAAATAATGGATTTATATACACTTTTCTATGTTTCCTTAACTAATTTACAGTATGTTGCATATATTTGTTCATTTATTCCTAAAGTTTAGTTTATATTAATTTCATTTGCATAAAAATTCATTATTTAACCCGTCACGTTTGTTTGCGAAGGTTAAACATAAATAAATGTTACTTAGCCCAAAAAGAAAGAAAAAATCATTCATAAAATTTCGTTCGTTATTTGATAAAAAATACATTTTACGCAGCTATGTTTAGAAATTTATAAATAATTATACGTGTCCCTATTGTGACGTGGGTCAAGCCTAAAATAATTTGAATTTTCAATCTATAAATAAAAACAAACCTTAGTTTTAATTATTTAACACGTAGGCTACTAATTACGTTTTTTTTATTTCCGTGTGGACTAAGTCGCAGGCGACAGCTAGTGGTAGATTTCATGTCTGTATATTGAAAAACGTAGTTTAAACATTTACCTTTTTATACATATTTTTTTATTTATATTTATTTGACAAAACTACTTTAAAGTATTCATATTTTATAAGTTGCCAGCTGTTCTTTTCTATAACTATTTTATTATTAATACTAGCGGACCCGACAGACGTTGTCCTGTCTACACGTCTTTAATTTGAATATTATTTAAAATTTGACACTGCGATGGTAGCGCCGTCTGTCGGATCCAATGTAAAACATTACAAAATCAACAACTACTAATAAATTAAAAATTAATTAAAAAAACATTGTCCAGCGGACAAAATTGTGAATCTAAACCATTCTTAGATCCCCTTGAACACACACAAAAAATTTCATCAAAATCGGTCCAGTCGTTTGAGAGAAGTTCAGTGACATACACACTCACAGAAGAATTATATATATAAAGATTAAAACCTCATGGATGTATAAATATTTAATAATACTATAGTATAAGCCATTACACCATGGCGGAAGTTTTACAATGAATAATTAACTAACATTAATAATTCAAGCTTACGAGGAACTTTGTAACAGCGCACGCAATGTAAATCGAACATACAAGTTCATAATTGCTTTTGATACTAACCTATTTACGGGTAATTTCCACTAAGCAGATAGTCGAGCGACTCTGGATGCACGAGGCTACTTTTAGTAGAGCAGTCGAGGTCACACCAGTGGAAAAAGAACATGCGACTTGGTAAGTAACTGGTCGAAGTCATGATTGTGACCAGTAGTGGAGTTAGGGCAGGGCGAGGGGCAGCCATGGCGCTGGTCTAAGGAGGCACTACAGGTGCCCCTTTTTAGACTTTGGCGCCTACTGTGAAAACCAATATACCTTATCTTTGGAAGATTTCCCCCGACACCAAAAAAAAATCAAAAAAGGGCGCCGCAAAAATCTAACTCAGGGCGCCGGAAATGCTAAAACCGGCCTTGATATTGACTAACGACAAGTCATTTTCTCTCCATAAAAGATCGTATTTAAAACCAAGGAATACCAAAGCGATATAAAGTCTGATAACGAATAAATAAATTCACTAACACAAGTACAGGATTAGAGCCCTCAACATAATAAAAAGTCAACCCTTATCAACATCCCTCGCTCCGCTACTCTGACCTTCATAAATAAAAACAAAGACATTGGATTTTGTTTTATTTCATTGTTATATTTATTTTACATACGAACCTTTTCGGTTTAATAAGCAATTTATTGTGAATAGGATTATGCAATATACAGCAGTCGCAAAATGACAATCTTTACATAGGACTAGCTGTCGCCCGCAACTCTTACCGCGCGGTATAAAAAAAATAATTTGTAGCCTATGTGTTCTTTCCGACTATGTTCTATACCTATGGCAAATTTCAGCGTGATCCGTATAGCCGTAATGGAGATACGCAGTAACAAACATCCATCCATCCATCCATCTAAACATTCACATTTATAATGTAAGATATAAGGTGGAAAGATGACTAGACTATATTAATGTCCATTTGTATATTAATTTAGTCTTATTGCTACACTCATGAACTTTAAATGGTCATTAACTACTTACATTTCTAATAGTAAATCAACACTAAGGGTCTCTATTCAACGTTTCTGAATGCGGTAGTTAATCTAAGCATCATCAAATAATGTCAACAACCTAGTAGACTAGCTGACATTTGACATTGTCCCAGCAATTGTCCGCCAAGGTGAAGATAGCATGCAATATCTTTGACTTTTAATAACAGGACCTATCAAACGTTGAATTCCCCTCGCCCAATATAAAACGGCCAATAAATTTTACACTCGTGCTTGTGTGGATGTATTTAAAATTTAATTTAAATTGTAAATTTAATATAAGTTTGTCGACAACCTCGTATTAGTACATCGTAGAGTCCATGCCTAGTCCGTTCCTCTACAGTCAATGTATGATATAAACGTCTTTGGCGACGCACCAACGTAATTTGTCGGTCATAAACTTTATTCGTTCCCTCCGTCAACGGATTAAGGAAGTGAATTGAATGATTTAAACTTTTTAAGCCGCTTTACAAATTTGCGGATGTCTATTCCCGGTCTTTGGACTGTATTGTTATTCTTGTATAAGACTTTTTACATTAGACTGAACAAATACTTGATTTTTTTATAAAGTTATTTGAGAAAATACAATAGCTATTCCCATGGCACTCACTGTGAAAAATGTATATATTTCTAATAATATTTCTGTAATTTTGTATGTAAATGTTTACATTTTTTCTAATTCTCTAAACTTTAGCCAGCCAGCCTCTGTTTTTCCGTCCAAATATGATCTTGGGACCTTCAATAGTAGAGTGAATAGGCACTTACTAAGCTAGCGACTACCATCTTTCGACCAAATCTCCACTAACACCAGGTGGGATCGTGGTCAAGCGCTGGCTTACCCAACGTAAAAAACCAAGCAACTAGATAAAACACTTCAACCGAATAAAAAAGAAAAGAATAGAATCAGCAAATTAATTTAAATATTAGAAAGAAAAAAACAAACGAGCATCTATAGCGAAAATTAAAAGAGTATAGACTTGTATGTATGTAACGAATAAACTCAAAAACTACTGGAGTGATTTCAATTACTCTTTTACCATTAGATAACTACATTATCACTATGTAACATAGGCTATCATATTAATAGAATTTATTCAATTCTACGCGGACAAAGTTGCGGGCAAAAGTTAGCTATCAATGAAGTGTGTACCTCTAGTAAACTCGCTTTTTGTACAAAAGAAATTTCTTATTATTCTTTCATAGTAAATTCACTTTACTTGTGAGGTATCTATATGTATAAAAAATTTGCTGTTCGTTAGTCTCGCTAAAACTCAAGAATAGTTGAACGGATTTATCTTATCTTGGTCTTGAAATGTTCGTGGAGTTCCAGGGAAGTTTTAAAAGATGGGAAAAACTCGAATGATTGCCGCGAACTAATTAAGTTTTTTCATTCCTCGCGGACGGAGTCGCAGGTGACAGCTAGTATGCAAATAATAATTTTATAACTGATAAACATGAGTATAAAAACTTAAACACTTTTAAATTTTAAATCGCAACACATATTTATCTTCCAGAGAAGTTAATTTGTAAATTACTTCAAACAGAAAATTATTCGTTCGTACGGACTTATTTGCTTTCATTTTAAGTTTATATCTTTGTGAGTATTAACCGTTGTTAGAATTTTGTGTTGTTTCTTAAAATTAATACTTTTTAATTAAATTGTTAATATTGTTTGAAGTTCAAAGCAGAATAAAGATAAGATCTTATATTAATCCAATGAAAACACTGGAAAAAGGTTATATATCAGACACGAAAAGTAATAAATTATAAAACAAACGAATTAATTCAGACAGCATTCAATTTGAATTATTAATTACCATTTATCGATAAAACAAAAGTTAAATTTAAAGTTAGGTGATTTGGGTATTGGAAGATCAATGTCCATTTCAATTTATTCATGAACATTTTTAGTTGCTTTTAAGATAAAAATTGTGTGTAACCATGTGTTTCCATTGCCGAAAGACTTACACAAAACATATTATTTAATAACTATAATAATAATAATACTTTGATGTAATTCAAACAGTGGAAACTTACGATAATCTTAATAAAACATCTAATTTACAATATCAAAATAAACCTTTTCCTATATGAAAATAATAGCTTTTTTATTTAATAAACCAAATACTGAAACCACATCATAAAGTGGATAAATTCTCCATTTTTATTCAAATGTTTCATCGTTATATAATTTTGAATCGCCTAAGGAATAACAGTTATAAAAATGTCAGGAAATACATTTCTTTTGTCATGACAAGCGTTTGGTTTTATCTCTTATTATTTTTTAAATTAGACGTGATATATTTGACCTCACATTTGATCTTTTGATCTGCGATTTTTACTGGAATGTATGCCACAAAAAGGCCTGAGGCAAACAGATTGTATACGGAAACAAAATCTGGTTTTTCTGGTCTTTGAAGTATATCCTTACTATATTACTTCAAAAAATATAGACACTGTTTAGTAAAAGTGTTTTAACCCAGTCAACGCCGGTGAAGGATATTGTGGACGAACAGTGGTCATATGTATCACCAAACTACTTTCGGTATATTTGTCGGTCAAGAACTCATTTGACAAGCATACGCATAATATTCTCAATAGCCATGATTTGTTAAAAATCCGCTATAGTCACGGTATAAAACAGTTGACATATGTTTAAGGTATAACGTATTTGAAACATTGTCTAATTTTTTTAATAAGGACCTAAAAGTCTAGATTAAATAAATAAATCTAATTTTAAATAGATAAATTGTTTATTTCTTCGATTTGGAAGACGAAAATCTCTTGGTAATATCACACGTAATAATCATATTACGTTATCGGTTATAAAAAGGGAAGGTCTGAATGAAATTATACAAATCCAATACCTACCAAACATAGCGTATTTAATAAATAACTGGCCATTCCGTTTTACAATGATGCGACAATGATACTGCAATTTTCTAATGTTATAAAAAAAATTGTCATTGATAGAATGAATTCGTGCGTTTATATTTATGAAACAATGTAATTTTAAAAAACAAAAGAAATAACACCTAAAAATATGCGAATTAAATAAAAAATATTGAACAATTACCTTCAATACTATCATCCTTCTCTTCAACCATGGTAAACAAAACCTATAACAACACTTTATCACTTCACAAAAACTTCAAACAAGACGATGTCCCGAAGTTTCAAACATGGAACAACAACGACCTCTCGCGGCAAGCCACTGATGTGAACTGAATTTACGGAATTTTCTTCATAAGACACGTGCGCGGGAAAACGCTTCCCTCGTAAACTTTCCCGCCAATCCTCTGCACAAATTGATAGCAATAGTTTTATTTATATTATAGTTTCTGGACGTATGTTTTATAACTTCCTTATTACTTCTCCAATTCATTCCTACCAAATGTTGTCATATTTTATATGCACAGAATAATTTATAAGTACAATTCAGCGGGGGTAGAAAATGTCATAATGGATTTATCTTTATTAAAATAGACAGCGTCGATGGCTCAGGGGTCAAGCACTTGACTTGCAATCAGCAGGTCCTGGGTTCGAATCCCGCCATGTACCAATGTGTTTTTCGATTACCGATTTACATATGTACATTTAATCGACGTTCTTACGGTGTAGGAAAACATCGTGATGCAACCTGCACATATCTGAGAAGAAATTCAAAGATATGTGTGAAGTCAACCAACCCGCACTTGGCCAGCGTTGTTGACTATGGCCTAATCACCCTTAACTTAGGGTAGGCTCCGAGCCCCTCGGTGGGGACCTATAGTGAGCTGATGATGATGATGAAAATAGAGAATCTATTTCTATTAAAATAGACAAAATGTGTCAAAATACATCGAATAAATACGTAACATATTAAAAGTTATTTTCACATTTCTGACTTTTCGATTAACAACATCGCCAATCGAATGTTAATTTGTTTAGGCCCCTAAGACTTTTCAAAATAAATAAAAAATTAATCATTATATATCAATCTGACGCGTTTGAGTATTTATAAAAAACCTTTTTTTTTATTAGTGCTTTGACAGCCCGGTTAACGCGTCATGGAGATTTCTATGTGCATTTACAGTACTTTATTAGGTGCAACGTTTACGGTTAAATCCTGCTTTTCCTAATATATGTTGGTCAGCACTGAAATAGAATTGAGTGTCACTGTCAGTCTCAGTGCAACGCAGTGCCATCAACATTTAATTATAGTGCTTTGATCTTTGATATAATGCAGGAAATATGTGACATAATAAAATTAATTGTTTGTTGCGTTTGAAAATATTAAATGATTAATTTAGTAGGTTAATTTTAAAGTTCGATCCCCATTATGAATAAGTTTTATGACTTTATTTACAAAAAAAATAGTATAGTAGACCGTCGGTGGCTTAGAGGTTAAGCACTTGATTTGTAATCTGCAGGTCCTGTGGTTCGAATCCTGCCATGTACCAATGTGATATTCGACTCACATATGTACATTTAACCCACGTTCTCACGATGAAGTAATACATCATGATGCAACCTGCACATATCTAAAAAGAAATACAAAGATATGTGTGAAGTCAACCCACACTGTGGCAGGGTGGTTGAATATGGCCTAGTCACTATTAGTGTAGGGTCCAAGCTCCTCAGTGGGGACATATAGTGAGATGATGGTGATAGTAAAATACATTGTATTCACGAAATATACAAAGTAAAATACAAACTGTTTCATGATTTTGCTAACAGTTTTACACTGTATACAAAGCTCGTTTGAAATATCGTTTGAATCGACGTTTGCAATATGTTCTATGCAAAGACCGCAATGAAAACTAACTTTTGACAGACGCTCTTTGATTGATTTCTACTGAACTAGATTACATCCGACCTATCTCTGATTGTATCAACTAACTTCTTAACACTTTTACATGTTTTATTAACCAAAATGTTAAAGCCACGATGTAAATCATTGATGAAGTTAATAATACAAATACACGGACTCAGAGTCACTTAACAGTTACATAAACGCCGGCTTAATACAGATTTCTTATAGTAAATCTGCACTAGAGGACTTAGCGATCACTCAACAACTTTGAGTCTGAAAGTCACTAAAATTTTGCTTTAACTCCTAAAAAAGTTAGTTAAAGTCTGAAGTACTTACGTTTCATTCCCACTTGTACGGCGTATGGCGTGGTAATAAATTCCATTATTAATCCGCTGCCGTAAACTTAACCAGTAAGCCAGCTTTCGCACGGGCGGTATTTCGCATCTTAAAAAGGCTCAATATTTTGATAGAGCTATTTAACTTCCAAATTAGAAGTTACATATGGTATATAGTGTTAGGAAGAAAATCCAGAAATGAGCCAGTGTATAGACTCAACAATAGCCTTACTAAAATGTCGACGTTTATGTCCCTTCACTATTCATTCTGACACTTGACTTTGTAACGAAAGCACGTCATTCGCGCCAAATGATTCTTACTAAAAATGTCTAAAAGTAGATAGGCTTTCGATGTTTTCCATTATCCTTTTAACATAGGTATATAGCATGAAATTGTTGCATTTATTCTCCGACCTGATTCCTACTGTAGAATCGTCATTTTATACGGCTCGTTGTCTACGTAGATCTGAAGTAAGGTTACCAGTGCATTGAGGTAATCACTTAAAGTACTATTACAGTGCAGTTACCGTTTAAACAAGGTCAGATAACTGAAGATCTGTATGTAATTCACCTAGAAGGATTGGTCGAATAGTATATTCCAATCTTAAATCAAATGAAAGGAAACAAACGCCGGAAACTGTCAATTAATTTAGATAAAAAAAGTTTAATTCTTAAGACATTGAGGAATACACAAAATATATTACATACTAAACTCTGAAACAATGTTTAGCACTGTCTCAGTAACGATATTATTTTATGTTTTTTAAATCTTACTAAGTTTATAAATACGAAAGTTTAGATCGGCTACATGGATCTTGCTGAAATTTGGTATAGATGTAGAACATAGTCTGGAAAAACCCATAAGCTACTAATAATACTAATTAAGTTTTTTTAATACCAGACTTATAAAATCGCGAGCGACAGCTAGTTTTAAGATAAATGAAATAATGGATAGATGAATAGTCATATTTCGCATTTCTTGTTAATAACCATAGACCATGGTTTACCATGCTCCTAGACACCGGAAATTATAACCATAGAGGACTGAATGCATCGTAGATCCGTTTTATTATATTGCAATATCAAACCGCATCTGTCTAACAATGGGTGATTTGAAACACGTGCTGAGTACAATATAAAATGTTTGCATGCATTGTTTTAACGTAAAGTTAATTCTAGCGAAATTTTCTACATCAATGTTCAATGTTCAATGTTGATTTAAAATAATATGTCAGAATTTTTTTATTCCTCTACAAAATACGAATCAAAAATATTACTATGTTTACTCGTAGTGTATTTGGTTAGTGTTTTAGACAGTTTATCAAATCTGCCAATCACATTGTGGGTTCTTGAGGTCTATAGTACTAGATTATTAGATTTTAATTGAGATTTCTGTCATGTTTTGTCAAGACATGACACGACTCTTTTAATGAAAAAACTACAACTTTCAGAATAAAACAAGACGCTGACTACATCGCTTTATTTATGTAAAATGTCGCCCGAGACTCCAATTGCGTGAAACTAAAAAATGTTATCAGTAGCCTATGTATTCTTCCAGACTATATTCTATATATATGCCATTCAGTCGTTCTGGGGATGCCTTCTAACAAACATCCATCCATCTAAACATTCGCATTTATAATATTAGTCAGAATAATGGCATTAACACGTTTTATACGTGGCGGACAGGTTGGTGAACTGCATGTTACCCTAACCTTGTGAAGGCCTGATATAAATAGAGTTGGGGAGTAATAAAAGTGAGGAATACGCCGGTCATATAAATATTGTAGCACTTGTACTGGGAAACGACAACTACAAAGTTACTTGGATGGCAACATACTGTATATTTAAGGTTCAGTTTCACAAATTTATGATCTGCATCATCATATTCAGCCCTAATTCGTCTACTTCTGAACGTAGGCCTCCCCCATCGATTGCCACAATGCTCGGTCCTGTGCTGCCCACATCCAGTGAACTCCCGTAACCTTGACCAGGTCATCGGTCCATCGTATCATATACTAATATGTTAATTATAATCTTACTATGTTACTAATATTAGAAATGCGAATGTTTTGATGGATGGATGAATGTTAGTTAAAAGGTATCCCTAGAATCGCTAAATGGATCTCGCTAAATTTTGGAACACAGTCTGGAAGAACACATAGGCTACTAATTATTTTTTTAATTCCGCACGGACCTAGTCGCGGGCCACAGCCAATTCTCCATATTTACTCCAAAACATTCGATGGTTTCTATACAAATTAACTTAACTAAATAGAACAGTGAATAATTTCAAATGATTTCGAAGAAGTTCAGAACAAAGAAATCTTTAAATGATCAATTTTAAATTAAGTAGAATCGATAAGATCTGTACATTATCTGTGTAGTTTTCTAAGTGCAACATGAGCACATAATCTTGACATTGGGAGCCTATTTACTAAAATGACCGCTGCGTACTGGATACAAAGCCAACTGACGTCGTAGTCAAGAACTGCAGCTTTGACACAGTCGACGACGGGACTTAGGATGTAGAGGTTACAACACACTAGGGATATTGTGATTAGGATAAAATTAGGTATTCACTCTGGTCGTTCATGTGAAGATGACATAAGGATTTATTTTTTAATACATTACATTTAACATCTTTAGCAAGTATTAACATAGTGGAAGACATTCCTAAGGCATTTTAGTTATTTTTAAATATGAATATCTCTGAGTAACTGAAAAAAAAGTCACTCCCTCTAGATCATATAAGTAAGAAAGGAGTTTTTTTTTTGGATTTACGAATGTAATAAGAAACAATCTTGTTAGCACAATTAAATAAAGCTCGTCTTAAAAGTTGATTTACATTTTCAAAAACACATATTTTTTGTTTTTTTATCTTTGACCCAAGTGGATAATAACCTTTTATTCGCCTTAACCACAATTGCCGTCGCCTCGTAGCCGCCACTCTTACTCAAAGCAAGTGAACGAGCTCGTTACAAAATGACTACTAACCTTAACAAGGAACTAACTCCCCTCGCAAACTCGCTCTTTGATACTGATTTATGTGTGCAATTTGCTATTCAATATAAAGTACGCGCCATCACTCCACACAAGAAACTCTAAATATTGTTAGGAAGAAAATCCGACACTGTGCCGATGTGTAGGCGCATAACTAGCCTTATTAAAATGTCAATTTATGTTCCCTCATTAACCATTGAGTACCGCCACTTGATTTGGTAACAAAAGCACGCCATTCGCGACACAGACTTCTAACTAATAATATCTAAAAGTATGTCATTTTTTCCATGAGAGAATTCGAAGTACAGGGTGGGAGCGAGAGAAATGTAATTCAAAACACATTGAAAAATATATCCATGGACAAGTATCTTGTAGCACTTTATTGGTAATGACATTCTGCCAGCGATATGTTGATCTTTCCAGGTACAAAATTAGATTAGATGTACGATAATAGAATTCTTCCAAACTAAACCTTCTTTATTATAATTATACATTTATTGGCTCCACAAAACGTGTTACTTACGAGATGAGTGCATGTCGATAGCGCCGACATTACACACAGAATCGAATTCAAACCTATTTCTGTTTAGTTATGCCAAGAATATGACAAGATGACTATGAGACTCTGTAGTTTAAACCATCACTAGATTAAAGAAAATACTTTTAGAAGTTCTATCAAGAAAAAATTCTAATTCTAATAAACTAATGTATGTTATCAAAGTCGCGATACACGAACATTTCGCGTAACCTTGGTTTTGGTGAGGACATTTATATTTAGAAAGCAAACCGTAAAAAGCAATAAATCCAAAGTAAACATGGCGGCCACATAAACATAGTCGCTTAGAATGTGGGAAAGTACATTCGCAAACAAATATATAAACACACACATATAAAAGTGCGCCGAATAAACTTTGGGCTTTTTTTTTAATTCTTTTTTTTCTATTTTTGGGTGTATCCGATCATTATGTTGGGAAATAAAGTTTGTTAGTCTGAAAAATACTTACGAAATTTTTCATGAACGTATATAAGTGTAAACATATTCTATTGTGTTACACATAAGCTACTTATAATGCTTTTTTACTTCCGCGCGGACGGAGTCGCAGGCGACAGCTAGTAGTTATATAAACATCACAGAGAATCAAGTCACTTGATCAGCTTCGACTACGGCTCTAACATTGCTCAATAATTACTATTTAATACACATATTTCAACTTTTGTTCTCACCTGTACAAGTCACAGACTAAAAAAGATAAACGTATACGTAAAATAAACCACCTGTACACGATAAATGTTTACGAGTGCTAGCTGCTCGCTGCTCGCGGGAATCAATCAAATTGACTTGTTAACAACAATAAGTCTTCATTGTGCTTTATTGCAATGATAACTGTTGGTTATATTTCATTGCGGTGTTAACATACAAGACAATAATCTATCCATAATAACTATTCAATGGATTAACAATTGTAAAAATTCACAACTGAATAATCTAACATTTTGGTTTGAATAATTCATCAATTTTTATCCTAACCTAGCTATCACCCGCGACTCCATCCGCGTGGAATAAAAAAAAATTACTTCCCGGTAATCATAGGAATTTCTCTTATCTTTTAAACCTTCCCTAGACCTCCACGAACATTTCAAGACCAAGATGAAATAAATCCTTTCAGGCAATCTTGAGTTTTAGCGAGACTAACGAACATCTATTGATTTTTATATAACTTCTAGTTAGAAGCTTCGGGCGATTGAAATATTGATCTATAACCACTAATAGGCAACGTGACCATGAGCCCATATGTTTTTACTATAATAAAATATTAATAAACCGCATACTTCCTCAGTAACGAATATATGTAATGCATAGAAATAGATTGGATGTATGATTCATAGCTATCTCACGACGTTCCAAAGATGCAGTAGCATTGTTTATTTACTTAGCGAAGAGAGAATACATGCATAAAACTTATAAAAAATGTTGCATATTTTACTATGAACGACATGAAATATAACACAATTTTTATAAACTCTAATAGAGAATTGCAATTCCCTATAGAATCCAAAGTGTTAAGGCCCTTTGCCAAATATTATATTATTTGATTAACAATTTTTAATTCTTACCAACCAAAGGGCCTAGCAAATATATTCGTGAGAAATTTTTCGTAACTTCACCAAATACAAAATTAATATATATTTTATGGATGACAATACCAAGGCTTGTAACGTAAATATTTGCAAGGCCCTCGAGAAAATAAAGTTCTGAACATATTTTCAAAATTTATCTCAAAAGATATTTTGATGCCTTCAATCCAGTTATTAATATCAGTTAGTCATGATTGAGAAAGATTGACCAAATATTATGTTGGTAGAAACCATTCCAAGATCAATAATGAATCAATAAACATCACGATAAGACGATTTTGGAAAAGTTCCTTAAATAATAAATAGACGCTGAAATTATCACAAATATCAAAAGTTGCAAGACTCATTACAGGAACTGAATTTAAAAAAAAACTCTTAAATAATAGTACAACTCATGTAATATATTAGGAAGGACATGAGAGATGTATATAGTTCAACGTAAACTATTTATATGTATAAACTAAACTATCATAGTTTAAACTTTCGTGAGATATTATTATAAACTAATTAATATACGCTTAACACTGACGACTAATTTTCCGGTAGTCCATCTTCATTATTTCAAATTTTAACAAGTGGCCTTGTTTCTATAGTAAATATAAAATAAACCTATATTCCTCCCTGTCTTAGTTATTTTTATACTCGTGACGTCACGGATTAAAGTTTTTGGTTATAAAATTTACTGAATACGAAATATTTTTTTTTATTACTGTAAAATATGCTTTTAATTTAAAAAAAAAGTTAATTACTACCATCAACTAAGTTATTGCCACTTCGATCGACTTTTTAATATATGCGGTAGTTGTCCTGTTTGTGTGAAAACTCATTCCTGATCTTACTAATATTTTAAACGCGAATGTTTAGACGGATGGATGGGTGTTTGTTTGTAGATATCTCCTGAACGGCTGCATGGATCTCGTTGAAATTTGGCATAGATGTAGAACATAGTCTGGAACAACACATAGGCTACTTATTAAGTTGCTATTTAATTCCGCGCGGACGGAGTCGCGGACAACGGCTAGTAGCTAATATAATTGAAAATGGTAGTCATCTAGTGACTAATGATATGCGAAAAATGCTCGCTTCGATAGTCACAAGTTACGTCTGCATTTATTGCTTCGTAGGAATTTTCATATCAGAGACAAAGACGCGTTGAATATGACGAAATAAAATGTGAAGGATTCTTGTAACTACGTTCGAAATCAGACGATGTTATGTGAACGTCTTACTTTATGTCAATTATGTGCCTTAATATTGCTATAAAGATAATACAATTTGTCGTTATAGCTATATAGGAATATCCCAGTAACGTATAATTTTAATGACATAGAATAACATCGTGAAGTCGTTAAATTGAATGTGACGTATCATCATCAGCTCACTATACGGCCCCACCGAGAGGCTCGGAGCCTACCCTAAATTAAGGGTGATTAGGCCATAGTCTACCACGCTGGCTAAGTGCGGGTTCGTCGACTTCACACATATGAATCTTTGAATTTCTTCTCAGATATGTGCAGGTTGCATCACGATGTCTTCCTTCACCGTAAGAACGTCGGATAAATGTACATATGTTAATCGGAAATCGAAAAACACATTGGTAGATCCGAACCCAGGACCTGCAGATTGCAAGTCAAGTGCTTGACCCCTGAGCCACCGACGCTCTGACGACGTGACGTGACGTATGAAATGTAGTAAAGACGAAACTTAATAATCGATGCTTAAAATCAATTTCAAGATTATTTTAATTACTTTGGATAGGAAGGAGTATAAAATAATGCGACTTTGGGCTGATGTTTCAGCAATGGAATGTTACGATCGATCAGATTTAGAAAACTAGCAAAACTCTGGTTGTTTTTTTTGATTTATAAAAACGTATTTAAAAAATCTTCTGTTTAATAAAATACAAGAATATAAACAGTCAATTCTAATTTGATAACTAATAATGGTGAGATTAATTTGAAAGAGTATCATGTCGTGTTTCTCTGGCTGTCTTCCAAATGTCCCGCGATCACGTCGACGTGTTATTTTTGTAACGAAAGCCGCGTTGTAACACCGAATGTCATCATACCATCTACACTTTATTACGATTTGATAATATTAAAAAAAAACTATAGCACAGCATTGAAAAATCAAAAAATCAAATTGTACTTTTGCTGTGATATTAAATTTTTTTTAATCTAGATAGAATTCTTTTATTATTTAATTTTAGGGCTTTTTTCTTTTAATTTTCAACACAATAATGGGTGTTGGGGCACTGTTGGGGCTGCCGCGCTTCTGTAGCGCATCTGGGATGTTTGCTGATGCTGGTGTGTGTTCCGGGTATAATTACTACCAATAGTAAGGACAAAGAGAATATTTAAATCAAGGAAGGTACTTAATACCAAGACGTAATTTCAAATTTATTAACAAAATTTAGTGTTATTACGCGAATGCCTGTCACTTGCTGCCTTCAATATTTCATACAAAGTCAGTCATATCGTTTATCTTAATTACGAATAATTTCATTTCTATCACGTTGTTGAAAATTAATTCGTTTTGAACAGAAACTAGAATCCAATTTCCCGTGTAGAAGTAGTAATGTAAAAAGCAATAGCTGAGTTTGACGATTTAAATCAGTAGTGGGTTTTGGCTTACTTCGACTTCAAAGAATGACAAGTTAAATATAGTGACGTTCTTACTGATTTAAATAAAACTAGCTGTCGTCCGCGACTCCGTCCGCGTGAATATATAAAAAAAACTAAAATTAAAAAGGAATAAAAAAATGAATGATTAGTATCCTATGTCCGTCTCCTGGCTATCAGCTACCTCCTCACCAATTTTTAGCCATATCGGTAAAACCGTTCTTGAGTTATAAATAGTGTAACTAACACGACTTTCTTTTATATATATGGATTAGAAAATTCATTTTTTTATATCATAAGATGGCAAACGAGCGAACGGCCACCCGAAATCGCAGAAATAGCGAAGCAACCGCTACCCATAGACATACGCAACTGCATACGCGCTGCCTACCTTTAATCGACGAAGGAGATGATGCACAGAAAGAAAACATTTTCCCTTCCTATGCATCCTCTCGTCCGGAAAGTCCACTTCCACTTCCCATCCTTTTTCTTCCTTGAGAAAAAGGGTGGGAAGGAAAAGAGGACTAAATGAGGCCTCCGGGACGCACACTCATCCGACGAAAAGCGGAATTGCTTCCACTTCATGCCGATCTTCTGTGTGGTCGTGGTATTTCACCGGACGAGCCGGGCCAATTCTGTGACGTTTTTAATTAATTTTAGATTTTTCCTTATAAGAAAAGAATGGGAGGAGAAGAAGGCATAGAATTGGCCTCCGACAAACACAGTCATCAGACAAAACGCAAACTTGTACTCAGGCCTGTCTATGTGGTCATGGTATTACACCGGTCTAGCGAACTATGATAATTAGTTTACGAGGAACATCTATTGTCTGATGTCCCAAAGATTGATTTCTTGATTAAAATCTTAAATCATTTCAGAGTATAAAATTAGCTTCAAAATAAAACACTTCCATAACTTTTCAAATTAAAAGAATCGTTTACATGAAGTGGCTCGTTAAAACTTGCTAACAAGTTTAGAGTTCGCGTTAAAATGCTACTGAACTGAGAATTATCACTTCCAGCAAAGACTTTGAAGTGTGAAATAGCTTTTGAATTTCTGTTATGACATATCTAGATATAAAGACGAAACAGTAAACAATGTTAAAGAAACATGTTTTTTTCACTCATGGATATTTTTTAATCATCATCATCGGCTCATTATACGTCCCCACCGAGAGGCTCGGAGCCTATTTTGTAATGCTAACGTCTAATTAATAGGCAGACATTTTGTCTGAAAATTGTTAACGTTGTTAACCCTTATTGTGGCAAGATTTCTTTTTTGAAGAAAAGTAAGAAACAAAGTTAAAAAAAACTAAGTTAAAAATAATTTTATCGTAATCGTATATTTATATAAAGTTGTATGTTTGGTATACTATACAAAATGAACATAAGGGTTAAAAAAGTATTACATAAAGATTTCTAATTTAAGCGAGTTATTTAAAGCTACAGATTATAACAAAAAATCTTATAACATTTTAAACAAACGCTAATGTACCAATAAACATTTCAACTGATGAAAAAAAAAATGTGAACAACATAAATAAAATTCAACTTAAAGTCATAAATATAAGAGGATTTCAAAGCGGAGTATTATCGTAAAGAAACACTTATTTATGACTCGTGATAGTTTAAAGATGTCCCTTTGCAAAACATTCATATGACTTATTGTT
>NW_013531704.1:865154-883754 GCF_000836235.2 Papilio xuthus
AAAAAAGGATGTTCGTTAGAAGGTATCTCCAGAATTTTTGCATAGATCTCGCTGAAATTTGGCATAGTTGAAGAAAGCATAGAGTAATGATAAATATTTTTTGCGCCGTGAGGACGGAACTTTTTCTTTCCTAGGATTCGTTTAAAAGCTAAACAAAGTAATACAATAAAACTTTCTCAAATAACTATATCACATAATTTTAAATCGTTGTAACGATTGTATTGATATTATAATCTATAAAACATTTTCTTATTCGTACCTGTTTTCATTCTCTGGAGACGCTTTTCATAATCATCCATGACACGCTTATAGAAGAACACCATCACACACTATTCAAAATTACCAACAACAAACTATTGTAATCGATATCTCTATAGATATCGATTTTCTATCGATTATGATTATTCGATTATGTTCCTTGTTGACACTTATCACCGTATATTCTAGAAAAAAATAATTCATCAAAACTGTTTATACGATTATTTGCAAATTCGCGTAATCCGTCGCTGCACTACGAACACTGGACACGTACTAATCTATTTCTGATGTGCTGATATTATTGCTAAAAAATTGTTCGATTTCATTATACATAGCAACTGGAATTTTACCAGGGATGAGAAATGAGACATTTACGATAGAGTTTAAACAGGAGCGTAGTAATTAGAACTTTATCTATGGTAACTCAAAATTATTTTTACATTGCAGTACCGTTGTTAATCTACTTGCAATTAACAGTACTATGACAAATAATGACAGTACTGGTTGTCTACTGTTCTATCTGACCGTGTGTAGATAGCCACAGTGTGTGGACGCCTGTTTGCTAAAAGTTGGCATCAAAAGTTATGACAGTCAATATATGGTTGCCGCGATTAATGAGGGAGGCCTTTATCCAGCATTCCACTAAAAAAAATTATACAGGATGTCCGGGTATAACAAGGGTTCTTTGGTACTCCGTTGTACACGTAACAGTGGTAGAGCCCGCTTTAACATCTTCGCACGAATTGGCCCGGCTCACCCGGTGAAATACCACGACCACACAGAAGACAGGCGTGAAGTGAAAGAATTGGAAGTGGAAGTGGAATTTCCGGATGAGGGGATGCATGGAAAAGCAAGATATTTTCTTTCTGTGCATCCTCTCCTCCGTCGATTAAAAGTAGGCATATGCAACTACGTATGTCTATGGGCAACGGACACTTCGCTATTTCAGCGATTTCAGGTGGCCGCTCGCTCGTTTGCCACCTTATGATATAAAAAAAGTCATTCCCGGACATCCTATATAAAACTTAACTTTTTTGTCGAATCATTGGCATTGAATATGTTACGAACACTATGAAAAATATATCAAATTCCATAGTGTACATTAACCCGAACTTACAATTTTAAATACACAATCTACTAAAGTTATCACTTTTCATGTTGCTACGGTTTTTTTCTATAAGTTGTCTAATATGAAAGTACAGTTACGTACAAACGTGTATCACAGATGATAACATAATAAAGAAACTTTACAACTGCTTTCGCGTTACGCACAATACATAAGAGTATAAACTTAAGAAAGTGAGCTATAAACCAAGACGAGATTTCTTTGAGTGCTCATTTTACCTGCGCTCGTAAATCTTCTCGGATATTCTTTGAAAACACGCTCCCCTAGGTTATACGTGATAATATCATATGAGTTTACTAAAAAGACAGTCGAAAGAGTCTAAGGGATCGCGATATTTTTCTCGCTTATAATAGTTTCTCGCTTTTCGCGGTTCGACTGTACATTTAATACTTTATAATGAGTTAGTTTGAAATTAACCGAATAACTGAATATCATTCCGGTGAATCTAAACTCATCATAATCGGTCAATAAACGTTACAATGATCTTCACTATAGGTTTTTTGTTTTAAATATTAGCAGATTTTTAGTAAATTTACTAATATTTCTTTTACCTTGTGCAAGGATATGGTTTACGACAATAGTCGAATGGCGGGATTCGAACCCCCGACCTCGTGATCGAAAATCCGTACACTTAACCATTAGGCTATTGACGCTCGAAGGTACAAGTTTACTTCTCTTGTGTATAAAAACATGTTTTAAACACCACAATACGTTTTTACACAGATGTTTCGGCACTGGAAATCCTCAGTCAACAATCACAACTGACACAGATTTCACTTACGTCGACTACAACTAATTATATTATAGAATTTATTACTTAATTTTTTTAATATATTTTCTTATATAAAAATTCACAGTTTACAACAGCTGTACTCAAACGTCTTGTCAACGGATTACTTTGATGTTACAAAAAGTTTACATTCTTCCACTTCAAAGCTTTTACACTGATCTTTAACTACTTTACAAGCTTAGCTAATATTGCTAACATCTGTTAGACAGTTTTCATATAACAACTGCGCAGTAGGTTTTAAAAGACGATATTACAAAAAAAAACGATATGAATGTCTCTTTTTTATAAAAGAGAAGGAGGTAAGCGAGCGACGGGAACACCGAGGTGATCAACGACACCCATGGACATCTGCAACACCAGAGGAACTGCAGATGCGTTGCCGGCCTTTAAGGAAATGGTATGCTCGCTTCTTGAAGTTCCTTAAGTCGTATTGATTTGGAAATAGCGCCGAGGACAGACCGTTCCACAGCGCGGCTGTGCTACTATAATTGTACGGATGAAACAAATGACACTAGTGTTAAAAAGACACTTCGATTAAAAAATGAGTGTACCCTGTTTAGGGTCTTTGTCTAGTTCTATCCTTAAGTCGCTAAGAGGTCTCTGAAGTCACTCAGAGTTAGTAGTAGATTAAGTTTGAAAAATCTATAATAAGAGATTGTTCAGTAACAATTATCGACTCTAACGCAGTAAGTATATTATATATTTATCACGGTAAACATATCAAATAGCATCATTTTGGTATTTATATTACTTTGAGGTAAATAAAAGTAGTTGCAATTTTAAATATTAAATCTTTTCGTATATGAAAATTTTATAAAGAGTTTTAAAATGACAAAGAAATTAAAACGCAGTCGCTTTGTTCATCGCATCAAATATAACGAAATGTCTGTGTATATTAAATTTTGCATAAACGTGCACAAAAACTACGCGTATATTTAAAATTTTAATCTCAAAGTTTGTTTCTATTTAAATAACAAGAATCGTGTTTCATACCTTTTTACCTTGGATTTCAACTGCAGCAAATCCTGAAAAAAATTGTTTTCTCTTTTTTTCAAAAAGAGAAAAAAGGGATAGCAGATAAAGCACATTTCTCTCGTCCGCATTTTGTCAATGGTATTATTGAAAACCGCGGGAAAATTAAATGTTTTGCATGTTGTGCAACAAGTATATAAGACGCGTCAAAATCGACCCAACCGTTTTGGAAATTATCCGGAATAAACGTGACTTGCGGACAGACATAAAAATTTAAAAAAATAGTTTTTCATTACTGGTAAAGCAAAATCACGTTTACGAACAATGATTTTTTTATAAAAAGACATGCCAATTTTATTATCTGTATAGATACGAATTATTCGCCACCTCTGCGTATAAGCAGAGTGGCGCAGTGGAAGCGTGCTGGGCCCATAACCCAGAGGTCCGTGGATCGAAACCACGCTCTGCTAAAGAATTTTTTTTTAAGTATCCCTTCGTTAAATATACTTAAACTATTTACCAATCTCAATGACGGAGTAAGAAATAGACAATCTATCTCTCAACAGTAGCTGGAGTGTTTATTTTCGATACCGCGGCAACTGAGACGTGAACCCATCGCGAGTGTTGTAATACAAGTGCTTTGATGATACTAAAGCATATTTACGTCAGACTACAAAATTAAAACGTAAAGAATTATCGTACTCTTCAAAATTCAGATTAACTGATAGCCTGTTTGAACACAGAACTAATAGGCCACTTTTCGATGTCCTTAATAAAACCTATGATATAAAATATTCAAAATGTTATAAATATTCTTATATTATTATCCTCAGTTCTCACCCTTCAGTGTATCAATCAGTCGAGTATAATAAAATAACAAGATAATTTGAGGACATGCCAATTGAAACATGTAATCACTAAGCACTAAGAATCAGCTCTCGTAGCTCTATGACGCTAAGAAGTAGTATGCATCATTAAAGATTTAAAGAAGGTTTTTATCCAGCTAAAATATTACTTTGGCTGGTGAATATAATTCAATAACAAAGACTACAATAAATAACATTTTTAAGGAAAAAAAAACAAATTAAAAAACCCCTATGCAGAAATTCCCGAGCCAAATTGACACAACAGGGTTACAGGTCAAGCGGTCCATTGATTACAGGTTGAATACGCATCTAGATAGCGTTTCAATATCAACAGAAATTACTAACTTAAAAAAACTGTTTTCTAGAATTCATAATTAAAAAGCAATATATTAGTAAATTTCATGGTAAAAAGCTAAACAGGTACTTGGGTGGCCATGATTTATTGTATTAACACAAAATCAGCATTTTTTTTAATATTCAGCACCTATCTGTACTGTACTATGATAAATATGAGCTCCAAAGTTTCATTCGAAAACTGCAAACCTGCTTCATTTTTTCCCGCCCGAATTTCAGTTTCATCCATGACGACCACTTAAAATAATGCAGGAATTAATCTGTCTTCTTGTCACATTTAATCATTTATAATTGGCCACACTATACATTTCACCTTGAAATAAAAAAAAATATTATAAAAAAACTATTTTTTTATTCCATTCACCTAATATAGCAACACTGTGTTTTCTTTCTTAATATGAAAACGCGCGAAAGTTTTTTTTTTTTAAATCGCAAAGGCGTCGCTGTAGTTCGATCGCGGCGTACACACTGGTCTATTCTCGTGATTGCCAAATGAAAAGTCTTAACACACGTGTTTTTAACTGATTGTATATTTGTTTATATTTCTACCTGTAACGCTTTTGAAGATGTAATTCAGGCGTTGGAAGATACTTAAGTTTAACATGTGGAATACAAAGAGATTATGTGCCAGTGAGAAATTATATAATGTTGAGAAATTTCATTAGTGGAGTATCGTTTGTTTAAACAGCAACTGAACTTTCTTGTGTAATTTTCCTTTGGTGTTAATCTCTAGCGAAATTCCTTGAGCAATTAATTTGTGCAAGATCGTTTTACTTATGACCATTTTACAAGCTTTTAGTTTCACCTTTCCTTAAGTTTGTAATCAAAACTTGCAAATTAATGATCCACTTCTTGTTACCGATAGATTTTCAATGTAGCATACGTGCGTAAATCACGTGACAATATATGATGACATGGTACTGATCTAATGATGGCGCTGGAAGGTGGTCATAAGAACTTCGCAATGAAATGTTTTATTTTAGCGCAATCAAATAAAATGCTAGTTTTATAAAAGGTTTCATACTTTTAACTTTATACAGCTAGCGTTACTTTGGGATTAAAAAAAATTAATCAATTTTTTTTTACTAATAGGTTTCCTTACTTTGATACTAATCGACTTTACCCCATGAAATATAAAACTACTCGAAATACCAACGAAATCTGTGATTAATGGCAATTAACGTACAAGATGTAATTGGCTGAAAAGTAGATAATTTACTGATGCTGGCATAACGCCAAAATACCAGTAAAGAGCGATTGCTTTTGACAGCAAAGTTTTATAGTCAACCGATGAAGTTCATGGCATATTAAAACAGATTTAGATGTCTTAACATTTACTTTTCAAGACCACAGAACATGAGACAAAATATTTCCATTTTATTATTTTATTAAAAATACTTTCCATATTTTAGGGCTTAAGGCGATTCAACAACAAAGCGTCTGTCATGTCTTCACCACATGCCACGTGTAAGTGACGCGACACGACATTGTTTGATATTACTAATTGCGTTTACTGTCACTAACAAATGTCGCGTTAGAATAATACCATAATTTGTGATATTTGGAACTCTACAAATATTCCTAGTTATACTAAAATATGCCACCCACTGGAATACAAAAAAATCGTGCATAAGTAAGCTACCCGAAACAGCTTCAAAGTTACGGAATATAAAAAATAAGATTCCTAACAATGCAACTGTGTACACATACATGTTTAATTTGGATGGTGTTCCATTTTTTCGTAGACAAAGGTGAGATCGGTTGAAATAGTGTGCATTCATTATGCACAGTGCTCGGTGTTTTCTTTGCTTGAATTTTGGCAGTTTTTCAGTTCTGGAAACGTTTTTTCTTTTCGTTTTTAAAACTAAACAAAGGTCTAAGGTTGATCTTGTGATCTACAAATACGAACAAATAAAACATTGTGAAAGTTTGGACTAAGTATATAATATTATGGTTAGGTTAGTGTAATTGTCATTTATTTTGGGATTTGATTTAGTGGTTGTATTGTTGAAAAACTGTCCCTAAAGGTAAAAATCGTAGGTGCAATATTTTAAGAAAGAACGATAATTTTGAAACTGGCTATCACAAAAACGGATCCACTAAAAATTCTGCTAATTCTTTCTAGATTTTCCTTAACGCAACAAAAACACTTGAAATACTCTTTTATTATAATACTATTGCAGATAAGCTGGCAATAATTTTCCAACTGACTTTTTTGCCACTGTCAACCAAAGAGTATATAAAATAACAACTTTATTAAAAGTCGCGTGACAGGTGACAGTTAATTGACAGTTTTTGTCATCAACTTCAACGTTGTTTTGAGACAATGTTTTTGTGTAGTTTTCTATGTGAAAATAACGTAGATTCCTAACAAGATTTTCTATTTAAAGTTGTTTAAAAGTGTTCTAAAAGTATAGTTCTACTTAAATTGTATATTTTAACTTGTTAAAATTATCTACTAAAATAATATAACAATGGAAGACGGGGATGAAAGTTTACATCGTTTAGCAGGCACGTCTGGTGATGCACCAGGGGGCTTAATAATTAAAAAGAAAGACAAACCGCAGGAATTTCAATTTGCCAAGCCTTCCTTGTTAGGGTTAGACAAACTTGCAGCGGCAAAAAGGAAGCAAAACAGATTAATATCGTTCCAAACAGAGGAGAACGAATCGGAAGAAAGTGAAGACTCAAGCGACTCAACAGGTGTTAAGGGACGTAAATATAGAAAGCACAATGAGGAAACCCCAACATATACAGGTGGATTATCTGAACAAGCACGAGAACGGATGCTGGAACGTTTACAAAAGTAAATATTATCATATTTCAATTTTTATTACATTTCACTAGGCATAGAGCTAGCTAAACTAGATCTCCTTCCAATTAATAAGAATAGAGCCACTATGAGAGTTCAAAATGTGATAAAGCAAAATAATATGAAATAACTCTAGTAAAACAAATTGAAGTACAAATAATTCTAAAACTGTAATATTCCTTTGCAGAAAAGAAAGAGAAACTAAAGAAAAGGGTGTCCACTATTCAACAAAAGAGGAACAGAAATTGAGATCAAGAGATGATGATGATCGCTCCTATTCGAACCGCTATGATAGAAGAGATCGTGACAGAGACAGGAGAAGAGATGAAGACTATAGGAAAGGCAAAAATAGAGATAGGGACTCTGACAGGAGAGAGAAGGATAGAGATAGAAGAGACTCAGAAAGGGGTAGTTCAAGACGAAGTTATTATGAACCAAGATTCAAAGATGAACCTAGAACTCCAAAGTAAGTTGAATTCCTGTTTACATCACAGTGCATGCTTATAGTTTATGTTTTTAAAAAACTTTGTTTTTGAGTCATTTCCATGCTTTGCTGGAAGTGATTGTGTACTAAATAAAACTTATAGCCTTTTTATTGACTTTTTTCAGTCTTAAAGTCCTCAAACCAACGGATAAAACAGCATGGGATGATGATGATGATGACCCGAAAGGTGCAGTCAGGAAATCCAGTTGGGACTTCCCTACACCGTTACCTCGAGATTCGAGTTCTGGAGATAGATCACAACATAGTGAACGGGGAAGACCGTTGAGAGATAATAAAGGAAAATTATATGAATACTCATCCAGAGCAACACCACATAAGTAAGTTAATTTCCTTTTATGACAATGACTATGTTTACTCATTAAAATAAATCAAGTAAAAGTTACTTGTCCTTATATTAAAATTCCTTTTCAATACAAATCTTATTTCAAAATATTGTGAAATTGTAATTATTTTTCTCTGTACACTTTTTAAGGTTTGTGGATATATTGTACAAAGTTTCCATTACTATATCTTTATGTTTGTGTGACCATAGACCAAGGCAAGGACAAAGTTGTAGTCATTTAAGTATTTATTTAAATATAGATAAAAACGCCATCTAGTTATAGAGCTAGTCATTAAGAGGAGACTGAGTAGACTTTTGAAAACAAAGCTTATGAGACTAAATTTTTAATAAAAACTAATATATGTATTTAAATTAAACACTCCAGATGGGCGTCATCGCGGCGTGTAGTTGACATAGACGATCCGGACTGGGAGGAGGTTGAAAAGAAACTGGACCGAGCATGGTACAACATGGGAGAAGGTAAAACATTTTTTTTATTATCTAACCTACTCTAAGTTAAGGGTGATTAGACCAGAGTCAAGTGGCCCAGTATGGGTTGCATAACTTCCATCCTTTATTTATAAGAACCGCATGGGAAAGAGTAAACAATTAAAATGAGCCCTCAGGCACCCGCACTCATCAGACTGTATGCGGAATATCTTCCACTTGAGGTGTGTCTTCTGTGTGATCATGGTATTTCACCGGTGGACCTGACCTATTAGTGAACCCCACAAATAGTGTTGTTGTGGGATCTACCACATAGAATCTTGAATCTTTCAGGAGAAACAGACGAATCAGATCCATTCGCTGGAACAAGTTCGGAATACATAGCGCGTAAAGAGGAACAGATTGAAAAGCGTCGCAACCGCAAAGTGTCAGCTGCAAGACAGCAGATTGACAGAGACAATGAGCTATGGGAACGCAACAGGATGCTGACCAGCGGTGTGGTGCATGCTGTTAATCTCAATAGTGATATGGATGAGGTGAGATACAATAATTAACATTCTTAGTATCAAGCAACTCAACTATTAAAACCATATAAGTACCAACTCAACTTATACTAAACTTAGCTGTCAAATAACTGAACTATCAACTCATTAAACTGTCTATTCTAAGCAATTTACTTATTAAGCGACTAACTTAACGGGTAAAAATTCTATTAAAAATCATTTTTTTTTACTTCTTAGGTAATTTTGAAATATTTACTCAAGGCCAGTTTTAGCATGTCCGGCGCCCAGGGAGGCATTTTTGGGCGCCCCCTTTTTAGTGTCGGTTAAAATCTGCCAAAAATAAGGTACCTTAGGAAGCACCACAGGCGCCTTATACTAGGTGCCCTGGGTGCTTACCCCCACCTCGCCCTACACCAACACTGCAACTGTATTTACTTAGCACCTTAGTAATTATAGTTTTCTATTGATAAAGTACAGGTTTTCATATAAAGAACCTTTTAGTTCACATCATCAGCTCATACATCCCCGCTGAGGGGCTCGGAGCCTACCATAAGTTACCTTTATGGTTTTTTTATAATATTGTTTACTGTGTAAAGGCTTTATTTTGAATACATATAATGTATATAATTGCAGGAAAGTGTTGACCGTGTACATCTATTGGTACATAACATAGTACCACCATTCCTTGACGGCAGGATTGTGTTCACCAAACAACCGGAGCCTGTTATACCGGTGAGTTGTACTCTGACTTTATATTCTACACATCAACGATGTAGAAACCTTTATGATATTGCGTAAGCCTTATTAGGCATCTAAGTCTTTAAATCGCTAAAGTTTTGAAAATGTATGTTGCTTTAGGGTCTTGGAATAATATTGTTTGTGGATCGTGCCATTGTTTTGGTTTTAACTGAATCCTCCCCCCTCCATACCTAAAGAATACATAATAGATATAAAAAAATACTTCGAATAATTGAATATAAATTCCCCCCCCCCCTAGGTCTAGGAGTCTAGGCTTAGTCTAGACTTATAATTAAACCTTTTATGTAACTTAAAGGTGAAAGATCCGACATCAGACATGGCGATCAATGCACGTAAAGGTTCAGCTCTGGTGAAAGCATTCAGAGAACAGAAAGAGAGGAAGAGAGCGCAGAAGAAACATTGGAAATTGGAAGGCACTAAAATTGGTAAGATTTGTTACTCAAATAATAGAAATCTATCTCATCTTGAGTATTATTTCTCTTTCGATAGACAAAAGAAATTATAAAATCGGTTCTGTATTTTTACTAGCGGTCGCCCGCGACTCCGTCTGCGCAAAATGACATAAAACATAAGGGCCCTTGTGTGTGCAAATTTCAGAATAGTCTGTTGATCCATTACGGAGATACCTTTTAATAAACATTTTTTTATATCATAAGGTGGCAAACGAACGAGCGGCCAACTGAAATCGCTGAAATAGCGAAGTGACCGTTGCCCATAGACATACGCAATCGCGTATGCGTTGCCTATCTTTAATCGACGGAGGAGAGGATGCACAGACAGAAAATATTTTCCCTTCCCATGCATCCTCTCATCCGGAAAGTCCACTTCCACCTCCCATGCTTTCCTTATAAGAACAGGTGGGAAGGGAAAGAGGACTAAATTAGGCCTCCGGACACATACATCTAAATATTGGAATTTACATTAGTAATATTAAGATTGTGTACACATTTCTTTCAATTAATAACATATGTAAATGAAATATATTTAATGTTTAAATAAACATTATGTAACAGGTAACATAATGGGCATACAGAAAGAGAAAGAAGAGATAGACGATGGTCCGACAAGACAGGCCTACAAATATGCTGAACATATGGATAAAGGTAACATATAACAGAGTATGTTTAAATTGAAAGCAAATAAACATATACATATAATATGCAATATGCAACAGAAGGACAGGAGCCGGAATCTAAGTCGGATTTCGTGAAGAAGAAGACTATAGGTGAGCAGCGCCGCTACCTGCCCGTGTTCGCGGTGCGCGAGGACCTCATGCAGGTCATCAGGGAGAATAGTGTCATCATCATTGTCGGTCAGTTACATTTTTTTTATTTCGACTAGCGATTTACATATGTACATTTCCGACGTTGTTACTGTGAAGAAAACTTCGTGATGCTGCACATATCTGAAAAGAGATGCAAAGACATAGTCAACCAACCCGCACTGGGCCAGCGTGGTTGACTATGGCCTAATCACCCGTAACTTAGGGTAGGCCCCGAGCCCCTCGGTGGTGACGTATAGTGAGCTGATGATGATAGATTACTTTTTACTTTTAAATATTTATAAATCACAAGAAGTTAAAACTAGATTTCTCGTATTGAATATTAGATGAATTCCTAGCTTACTTAAGGGGAATCTAGGTGCTAGAATGTGTGTGTGTGTGTGCGCGTGCAGGAGAGACGGGCAGCGGGAAGACGACGCAGCTGACGCAGTACCTGCACGAGGAGGGGTACAGCGCGCGCGGGACTGTGGGCTGCACGCAGCCGCGCCGCGTCGCCGCCATGTCCGTCGCTAAACGAGTCGCCGACGAGATGGGATGCAAACTGGGTATGTTTTCTTATCTCGATGACTTACACCAATATCTCGAACGATATGGACTATTTCTAAGGTTATTTTTAGAACTATATCTATGGACATCCGACTTGAAGGACCGACTTATTCATAGTAGGCCCGTGACTTTGACAGCGTTGAATTTTAAAAAAGATTATTAAGTTTGCTATCTGTCTTGTAGACAATTCTACATGTATTCTACCTTCTAATAAATATCCATCCATACATCCAAACATTTGCCTTCATAATATTAATAAGATGAACTTTAGATTTTTTACGTATTATATCTAAGATTTATAGCATTAAATCTGATAAATTCCAATTTTAAATACAGAACTAAGAATTGTACATGAAATATACTGAGCGATGTATTTCGATGTTGCGATCAGGCGAGGAGGTGGGTTACGCGATCCGTTTCGAGGACTGCACCTCACCCAAGACTGTGATCAAGTACATGACGGACGGCATCCTGCTGCGTGAGGGTCTCAGGGAGCCCGACCTGGACAACTACTGCGCCATCATCATGGACGAGGCTCACGAACGCTCCCTTTCTACTGATATGCTGTTTGGACTGCTAAGAGAGGTAAGTCATAGCTTAAACTCCCTTTTCTACCAGCAAGCGGTTTAGTGGAAAGATGACTTAACTGTATTATGATCAAAATTTAAAACTACTAAAGGGTATTTTATCATTATATTTCTGTCAGAAACGTAAATGTTACGATCTAGGTATAAAAAAATGTCGTTTATTTAAGTCTTCAATAAAATGATTCCACGAATATTTTTATCGATCAATATATTATGTTTATAAATATTACGTAATTGGCAATAACATGTCATATAGATAGTGGTCGGGAATTAACTCTATCTAGAGGACAATATATTTATGTTGTAATATTACATGCACATTGCATCTATATTATTATAAAAATATATAAATGTAGAAGATAAGATTAAGATCCCCCTCTACACACTTTCTCGTGTTTCGAACGCGAATGCGTTACTTTAACGCACGTCATTTTGACGCAGCTTGACTTAATCTTACTAAAAATATCTAATAGATCTTATATTGAATTGCCTTCCTATGTTTTTAAATTATTACTTTTTTGTAATCATCTTTTAGAACAGAATTTTGGAACCGCACTTGAATCATAGTCTTATTTTGATTTATGTTCTATGTCCGTATCCTTATAGCAGGGTAGAGGATGTCCACAGTGCGTCATTAGCTCGCTCTATTTTGGTCTCTGCGTTTAGTCTCTGCCATGTCAGCCATCATCATGCCGGCGGACACTGAGCGCCGGCAAATGTGTTTAGGATGCTGTTTGTTGTTCCTTTGGGTATTTAAATAAAATTCATTTTTTATCGATTACGTAATCAGTTTATTAATACAAAAATGCTTCCATATAAATAGAACATTGAAATCTTATACGTACAATACTCTCACAACAATCGGAAATAACTCGTTTTCAACATTTTATATAAATTAGCAATACTTAGAAATACTCGACACACGAAGACTATGAAAAACTGGATTCAAATCTTTCCAGTAGAAATTACTGGAATACGAGTGAATTCTCCATAGTCCCATCTCACTCCCGTACAAAATCAGAACAGTCTTATTAATCAGAAACAATGATAAATAGAATTTTTATTTCCATAGACTTTAACATGTTATAAACTAAGCTATAAGATATTCACAGAATCATTAGTCGCCTCGCATCATTAAAATCTCAGGAATGTATTCATAAAATTTTGGTCTAATCAAAATTAAAGCTTCTATTTGAAAATTAAGAATTAAAATACAATCCAAATTTATTTTTGATAAATTCTACGTTAAAATTTTATCTGTGATTGAGCATAGAACCTAAATGGTACACTGTATTATTAAAAACAGACACAAAATGCATTTCAAGTACAAAAATTAAATATTACGGCAGTTTAGTCATGATTTTACAGAAATCTAATGTAGCAAAAATCAGTATCAAGTACTAGAATAACGAAACGAAAGGACCAAGTTTTAATTGTATTCGAGCGATTAAAAACAATTATAAAAATCGATTTTAATCAAATTTTTTTAGAGCAACAAAAATTTCAAGTTATAGCAAAATGATTAAACATTGAATGAACATTGAGAACTGAAACAGATAAAATACGTCACTCGATATCAACTCGGTCCTATCGGTAAAAAAATCGATACCGTATAATCGATTCAATCACACCCGGTGATGGAATTTAAAAAAAAAACAATTTATACATTGTCTATGTTCCGGGGTGACCAGAAGCAGGCGTAGCACGAGCCAGCGGCGTTGCCGCTGGATGGCAACACTCAGACAGACTTTGCCTTAGCCCTGGCGTTGCTTTGACTTACGAGCATTACGCCCATGTTCATGCCAATGTTGCCCCATTTCAGCGACTCGCTTATCTGTAACAAAGAGGATTTATTGTAAAGAATATGTAAGTTATTATATATGTAAGCTAATAACAAAAAAAAATGTACTTTCTGTCAGACATTTTTACTTAATATCGCAAAAAATGTGAAGATAACTGTATTACCAACAGAATACTTTAAGGTAAAAAGAGGCTTTTTAAGCTATTATAATTAATTTTACAGCACGAATTTTACTTCTTGCATTCAAGTTACATAAAGCTTTATAAAATTAAAAAAAAAAACACGATAAAATGACTTTTGCTTTGGCCGTGATTTTTTTCTCGTTTAATAGTTTCCAAGATGGGCTATTGTATCCGGATAAAAAAACAAATCTAAATCTATAATTATATAAATTCATAATATAAATTAATTAATACGATATTACGCAGTCGACTAATTGCTATACTATAATATAAGCATATTTACTTAAAACTGTATTTAAGCTGGAAATACCCGACTTGGATATTGACAGATAAAAACATATCGGACAATTGACATAGTGGTATTTATGAATCGCTTTATCACACTTTTATTATTAATAATGAATGAGTGTTTTAACATTTTAATATGTTCCTATGCAGTCACTCCGGGTCTGGTATCAATTAACCCAATTTATCTTTGACCTTGCGCCAGGGTTCAAACTGGAGTCTGAATTATTTATAGACATACTTCTTGGAACTGATAAGATAATTATGTTTGTAATAAACATAATAGAGCGTCGGTAGCTCAGGGGTCAAGCATTTTACTTGCAATTTGCAAGTCCTGAGTTCGAATCCCGTCATATACCAAAGTGTTTTTCGATTTCCGATTCACATATGTACATTTATCAGACGTTCTTACGGTGAAGGAAAACATCGTGATTCAACCTACACGTGTCTGACAAGAAATTCAATGATATGTGTGAAGTCAACCCGCACTGTGCCAGCATAGTTGACTATGGCCTAATCACCCCTAACTTAGGGTAGGCTCAGAGACCCTCGGTGGGGACGTATAGTGAGCTGATGATGATGATGAATAAACATAATACGGTAAGTACAAAGTTCTTGATAAATTTTTGAATATCAATGTTATGCGAAGTTACGTTTCATAACATTTATAAAGTAAAAATTTATAAAATACACAAGTTTGAATAGTTGCTCAAAAATAACGCCTTATGTGTAAATTAATCAGTTAAAGATATTAATTTAATTAACTTGCAACAGCTTTATAAAAATACTCCGTTTTTGTATAATAAGGTTAACAATATCGAATTAATGACATTTGTCGAATTTTTCTCACGATATTTGTGCAAGTTTTTTACCAAATGTTTTTTTTTATTTAACGACATTTTAAACTCCAAACTGTACGTAATATCAAGGCAATGAACTAATTTTGATAAAAAGTACTGGCTGTCTACAATTTATTGTTATAAAAAAAATATTTTTTATTTTTTTAAAAGCCGTTTATATTAGTTGGCAGTTCGTATAATTCAGTGCAGAGGATAAATAGTAATACAGACTCTTAATGCATTAGTACGCAAGGTTATATAAATATAATGTTATTTACATAATCTTTACGTCAAATGTTTGTCGTCACACATTTCTATTATATTACAAATAAATGTAACCGAACAAGTTTTAAAATAAATTAATTTTATATCAGTTAAGAATAAAATTCCGATGTGTAATAAGCCTTAGTCACGTTTTGTAGGTGCCGACTCAACACGTGAGTATAGACTTACGAGTTAGCAATAGACACACAAAAGATAACACAATAGGACAACATTAAACCTCTGAACTTGGGGTACACGTTTTAAAAGAAAAACCTCACCGGTATTGTAAAGGTAGCCGGCAGATTGGGTCCATAGCGCCGCTACGACCATCAAAAGATGATGATCATAGGTGTTTTCGACGTCGTTAAGCTGATCTGTAACAAAATTTCTACGTTGTGCGATCTCTGTTTTTTTTTTCTAGTCTTGAGTCCAACCGTCGGCCCATGCAATATGGTACATGACTCCCACGATGACAGTAAATCGACGTCCCCCAAAGTTCTCAGTTTATGAACAAGCCCAACTTTCATACATTTAACTTCATACAATAGCGGAAACGATAACAAAAAGCTTGAAAAATAAGCAACTGTCGAAAATTATGAATTTAAAAATCGAATGTTTACGTAACACTGTCAGTACAAATTCATTCCTTTTTAAATTGTAGTTTCTACACGGCCAGAAATCATATTTATTTTTTATTAAATTTAAAAAAATATAAAGATATCAATATATAGAAATAAATTGAGCAATGCTCTTGTAAAGACAGCTTAAGTAATGATCAGAAAGACATGCAATAGTTTAAACAATGCAAACGTAAATTCTAGAACAGAAAACATGATAATAATCGTGCATAATTTTAACAATTGAACGTTCTAGAAATTAAGTCATATATTTACCTGTCTCATGCGAGCCTCTTGAGGCGTCTCCCCATAGCGGCACCAATGGACAAAATGTAGAGTGTTGTGCCAGTTCCTCTCGAATCTGGATTTAGTGGCCATGTCAAGCTGCAATCAGGAGAAGCTCCTTAGTAGCCGTTCCACTGTCACTTTCCAAAAAACGAAAGCCCCATGAGGCTATCTGAAATGAGAGGTTTCCAATTCGATCGTTGACCTACAGAGGGAAGGCTAACAGTTTCAAAAGACTAAAGACCTATTGGACGCGGTTACGAAAGGCAACACGATAAGAATGTCTATTCGAGGATTTGCAAGTATTTATGTTAATATACGCTTAAGATATTAGAATATTGGAATTGCAAAAATTCAAAGGTAGTATCTAATAAATAAATCAGACAAACTTCCAGACAATGACTATGTGAAGCAATATGCATTTGCATAATAACCGAGGTCGTCCGCTAAACCAATCGCTTACACTAAACAATTCAAAGGATTAGAATGTGCGCGGAACAAGAAAGAAATGTTTATTAAACAATGTAGTTTGCACTATTGGGGTATTTGCAATCTTAAATCCGTTACGTTAACTAAGTATTGACATGTCTCGCTTTGTACGAAATTAAACAATTATTTGTTCTGGCAATTTCGAAAGAATTCCACTACGTAATGTATTTTATTTTATTGTACCCGCAATTACGTCGATTGAGAAAATTGGGAATAAATCGATGAGAATTGGAAACTTTTCGGTGGTTTTCTATAAAAATTACCTTTGCCCTTATGTCTTTTTCGCTGTTTGGGGTCTCCTGTTTATCGTCCACGTTGTTGATTCGTATGACGGAGTCTTTCTTCCAGAAGGCACTCAGAGTGGTCTTGATAACACGTTTGCGCACACCTTTCTGTTGCACAGTGTACACCTCTATCTGTTCCGGGTTCTTTGTTTTTTCTGTTAAATAAAAGAAAAATATGTTTTTATTCCAGGTTATAGCTTTTCATAAAAAAATATTTGCGTAGCCTCGTGTTTAAAACCTTAGTATAAATTCACTAAATAGGTTGCGATATGTTTATAGAAATTTCCCTAGGCCGGGTCACGGCTGTTAGTAATCGGTTAGCTATTTATTGCTCTTAACTCATTAAAAGGCGCGAACGAGCACGCCGTCGCGTACGCCTCATGAATAACATAATGTTATTCACATCGCAAATGACCGCAACAGCGTGCGACTCGAAGCGAAGTTATTTAGTGGTTCAGTGTTGCAGTACGCCCCCGCGTCGACGTACCTTATCGCACATAAGCGATAAATTACGATGACTCAAGGCTACCTGCCTAGGAATATAGTTTTACAGCCACCGTCACTTACCTTTACCCTTCTTCCACATTGCGATGGCATACATGTGATAGTCTGGAGAGAGCGCAGAGTCCGGCGGCAATGGGTCTTCCGCTCGCACCTCCAGCACGAAGCCAGTCTCGAGCACAGCACACAGGATATTCTGTTCATCGTGCTTAAACCACTTGGTCTCCCGAAGCTTGTGTATGGCCACCGACGAGCCGAAGCGCGGCTTCTTCGGCGCGAACAGTGCCTGGGCCTGGCTGCCGAAGCGAGACAAGAGCCCCTTCACGGTCGGCTGTGACGCGAGGCTCTTCTCTGGCGGCTTTATCTGCTGGAAGCTCCGGCAAGTCACGAACCTCGCTTCCATTGAACCCTGCTCTCTTTAATTCTCAAATCGATCCCACCGCGTGCACTAACTTAAGGTTTTTAAGGGTGATAGTAATTCGTTGGTAGACTCTCACTATGTAGAAATCGCGTTAGAACACTTTCACAATTGATTACGCGTGGCTTCTGAGTTGCGGGTACGTCCAACTATACTGCGACACCGGTACATTAAACGCCGCGCGCGTGGCGCTCGGCGGTTTTATACGAGCAAGGGGGGAAAAGGGCGGGCGGGACGCACTGCCGCTCACGTCGCACCCTACTAGTGGCGAGCAGTATTGTGTCGATATTTCCAATTTAAGAAAAAACTACTAAATAATTGGCAATTGTTGACGATGTTTTAAATAACTAATCGACCTTTTTAATCTTTCAAAACAACCGTTGTTGAATAAGCGGAGAAAGTGTTATTTCTCGGTAAAAGTTATATAAGTGATAATATGTACGATCTTTGTAAAACAGGACCATAACTAATGAAACAGAAACCTGAAAATGAAATATTGCAGATAA
>NW_013531704.1:883985-921242 GCF_000836235.2 Papilio xuthus
CTTCACGAATGTTAATTACAACTTGGATAATACATTTTTTTGTATTAAAATTTAACCTTTCTAGAATTCTTGTTGCATTTACCGGTGTAATTTTGTAAATAGCGTAACAACTGTCATGCTGCCTTCCCTCCCCCTGCGTGCCTCACATTTACTTAGCATCTTGTTTTTAGACAAGATATTATTCTGTTTGACATAAAGGATGTATAATATTTCGGATGTGTTTCGGGACAAATTTGTATATAACACATCCTGTAGTAAAGTTTATTATACATATGAACCTACTATTTGTAGTCGTTTTAGATCAATAAACGTGAAGGGCAAGATAAAGGTCACGATGTACGTATATTTTATTTATTTTGGAATTGTTTTGTAATAAACTTTAATCACGCAACGTACAGGAATTAATATTTTAAGCTTTCAAAGTTAACGTTTCATTGTAACCAGAATTAGAACGTTTAATTTTTTTGTAAAATTTACAGCATTTTAAAGCCGACGGCATTAAAGAACACAAGAGTCAGCTTTAATTTTTATTATAAAGACTTGCCTATATCAAAGTTAATTATCATAAAGAATCCTTAACCATAAATGTAAAAAACACATTAATTACTAATTCATGTATTTTGTATTTTTTTGCTAGTATTTATTTCCGAATAGCATTACGTCGGAAGTTATGTTGTTGACCTCAAAACATTTCTGCGGCCTTCGGTAGACATGCTTTTGTCTTTACTCACAAGCGATGATGTGTGACTCGAAGTACAGTCGCGGGCACAAGTGAAATGAAACTGTTATTTTTTTAACTGTAGAATGCACTCCGTTATGGAAACATTTTTTTTTATTATAATTCCAAACATTAATATATTCTCTACATATCCTTTTTTCTACTAGGCAACTTGTATTGTGTATTAACAATTTTTCAATTTTTTTTTAATCAGGTTACTAAGGACACGTGCTTTTTTATTATCACTGTATGTTATCAATATGATAAAGGTATAAAGGTTTCCTAGTTATTTTTTGTCCTTCGAATGTTTATTTTATCTTTGATTAAAATTAATAGGATTATTAAAAAATAATGCATTATCATGCATTTCCTTAGTTACAAGCACTGGATATAAGTTGATTTATGGATTTAAAACTAACAAGTAAACGAGATATTAGTAGAAAAATGCCCTACGTCCCATGGATAATAGGATGGTTCGCCCGAGTCTTTTTGACCATAATCACATCACAGTTTACATTTCGTTTTTACTATGTAAAATCTGGTAAGAAATGCATCTGAATTTCTACAGTTTTTATTGGTATGATCCCTTTTCTTTCGTCCATCGAAGATTGTAGAAGTTTGTAAGGAATGCAATTATGTTGATAAAATTAAATCGATTTACTTTAAATCCCGGATTAATGTCTACAATTGTGATAGTCGATTGATACAATACTTAAAAGCTTAAAGATAAAAAGTATGTATGTATTTCTTTCTTTAAATGTAAAATTTGTTTCTCAATATCTAACACAATGACACTGCAATTTCCATTTTGAACGCCTTTTTAAATCTTAATGTAAATTGTCATCAATTTTACAGCCGTTGCGTTTCTTTTCAATTTAACACTTTGCTTTACCCTTCATTTATAGCCTATACTACACAGATACTTCGCTGGCGCATCGACCCGAAGTGGGTCTTGGCCTCCGACACAAGAGATTGCCAAAGTCGCCTGTCTTGCGCCTTCTCCTGCCAGTCCATCGCTTGTAGCTCCCGCAGGTCCAGCCTACAAACAAATAAGAAGTCCAAATTTATATATCTTAGTTTTAATGACTAACTGTCAAAATAACACGTTACTTAAAGTACAGTTCTGAATGTTTTTGTTTGAAGGTTATTGAGAATCTTTAGATGTCTTTGTCATGTTCCCAACACTAACGCGTAATTCTTGGCGTAAAATTTCATTGCTGTTATTATTCTAATTTCACGCCTCACTTTCTTTTCTATTACAGTTTTTGATATATCATCGTGTATTTAAAGTGCTCTAGCTGTATGTTTACCCACTTTCCTTTGGTAGCCGTTATTTCTTACGATTAAATGCTGTTTACTGATCTAGATGTAACAACATTTATGTTACTGTGATGGATATTGCCTTTTCGTATTTGTGCTTCAAAAGTATGATAGCGCATTCAACTATTGATTTTATATGCGTGTTCTTGGTCAAAAATTGAATTGGCGTATTTCTTTATTAAAAAATCAAAATGAAGCATTTTGTAAAAATACTAAAAACTTGTGATGTCGACTGTACATGAACATTTTGTTAATAGTATGCATTTTTATATTGCATTTAACCTCGTGTGTTTTTTTTTCTTTTTAATAGATTTTAAAAGAAAATGTGATTATAATGTTATTTACATACAATTTGTTAATGTTGTTTGTTAAATTAGTCGGTCTTTACAAATGTGGCCGAATCGTAAAGTAATAGACATACGAAGTAAAAAAATATATTGACAATTAGATGTGCCCGCGACTTCGTCAGCGTGAAATACGGTCTTGAGCTGCGCGCGGTACTGCACAGTACTTGGACATTGCTACTTTCTTTTTCTAAAATACACGTAATCTAAGTTACTCCTTATTATATAAGCTACCTGCGAATAAAAGTCCCGTCAAGATCGGTCCAGCCATTTAAGAGATTAGCCGGAACAAACAGACAGACAAATATTGTAAAAAAAAAATGGTGTATGTACCAGACAATCCCATTTTATTTATATGTATATATTTCAAGTATATGTACAAATTTTATAGCACAAGGAGATACTGCAATTTATAATTTACATCAATGCATTTGTCATATTTCTTATCTCATTAAAATTCATTATTGAAAATGACAATATGACAAATACTCATTCTCAAATGACAATCACTTACCGTGAGTTTCTGACGCCAAAATATCCGTTAAAAACATATCGTTACCCCTGTCTTTTATTATTGACAAAACAGAGATAACAATATATTTCAAATTGAAATTTTGGTTTCAAAAACCCACAGTTAATCATTGATAGTCGAAACTTACCTATATGTCATTGTTTTTGTATCTTTCATATACATTGATATTTGCGTCATGAAAAGCCGATTGCAGTTTTATCATGCGATATAAAGATTAGCTGAAAAGCATATATTCACTTTAGTTTCGATCAATATTAAATTGTTTGACTTTTAAATTGTAGATAGAACAAAAACGGGTACGTTTACCCCAGAATCATACATCTTTATATCCCACCAAACGTAATCTTCAATAGTAGACAACGTTCATCATATGTATGAGAATCAAATAGCCTTTTTTTGTTAACTATAAAACTTCAACTTGCTTATTTCTTTATATCTTACTAATATTATAAATGCGAATGTTTAGATGGATGGATGTTTGACAGTAGGTATCTACAGAACGGCTCAAAGCATCTTGATGAAATTTCGCATAAATGTAGATGGTCTGGAAGAACACATAGGTTAATTACTAATAAGATTTTTTAGTGGAAAATGCTAAACCTTTATGTGTAATGTAATTGCGTCTACATAACAATATTAGGACTATCGTCTATGAATCCTTGGAAATCAGTGGATTGACTTACGTTTACGTAAAGATCAATAGAAAGGAAGGTTAAATTAGTACTTTTAAATCATAGTTTTGTGGATATAAAATAAACATTCGTTGTTAGTTATATGCGCTTATTCCTCCAATATTATTAATGTATAAGAATTTATGAGTCGACCGTCTGATTTTGTATCAATTTAATAAACTAATTGAGCGATTAATTAATATAAAAAGTATGTTAACCTTATTATAGAAATATCGAGAACTTTATCAATAGATTATTTTATAAGAAGTAGGACAGTATTAAAAGATCAAACTTTGACATACTAAAACCTACTTTGACATTTGTCGCAGTTCAGAAAGCAAACGACAAACTAACAATAAGACACGGGTTCTTTTCTAAATTTTCTAGATTATGTTGGCTTGTGTGAACATTTCCTATGTATAATCATACCGTGACTTTAAAACATCTGTACAAAGTATATTACTATCTCTGCTTCTTTTAAAGAGAATGACAGAGATGGTAATATGTTTCTGTCCATAGCTCTTGGCATTAAAATTTCACGGATCTTGACGGAGTTCAATCAGTTTACGAACAAAGTACACCGCATAGATTAAGATTCGATTGATGAATTAAATATGACATATTGTCAACTTGTTTGACATATCGTCATATAAATGTATGCGTTTTGTACAACTTCATTTAGGCACGTAATGTGCAGCCTCGAAAGTGTTATGTATTTTTCGACACGTACCACATATCTGTAGCTAAGCTTTAGAAATTAATTTAATTTAATAATGTATTAGTTTGCTTACACTTAAATCATAAGAGCTATAAAATGCCAAGCATTTTACAGTTTAAAATCAATTGAATTCTATAACTACAATATACAGGTTAGGGTAGACGTTACCTAGCTTCACAAAGACCGGACTGAAGGCAATACAATACAGATATCCCGCCCACAGACTACCCACGAAGATATTTGTGCAATTGTCTGGATTTCACATTAGTTTATTTTTATATTCACAATTGCATTTTGAATGCACATTCCATTGTCGTGAGACAGCACTTCAAGTTATGAATATATCATATTTTTGGATGAAGTTTGCTGTTCCATGATTATTGTAACCAGTACTTTAGCCGTGTTAAATACTAACAAAGAAATATGTTAAATCTCAGATCTTTCATGATCGTTCTAGACCTGTGCTAAATACAATCCAGTCTAAACTTCCTTTCTCATTCAATCATCAATTCGAACTTCTCAAATTGAGGTGACAATATTTTTGATTCTTATTTATTTTATCTATTGTCATCATCAGCTCACTATACGTTTCCATTGAGGGGCTTGAAGCTTATCCTAAGGTAACTAGGCCGTAGTCAATCATGTTGGCCAAGTGCCAATTTTACCCATTGAATGAAGCAAATAACTAAAGGAAAAGCCTTGATAGCTATCAGTGAGATTACTCTGATCTCATCTAAGCGAGCTCTGAGGAAAGTTACCGGGCGACACAAACGCTGGCCGGAGACCGATCAATCATATCAGATAAATGTGACATAGTAATTGAAGATAAGGATTTGTGAATTGCTTCAACAGCGCACTATACATCCTTAAATGAATTTGTTTTTTCCTTTGCAATTTAAGTGGGCATTCTGTTTATTTGTTATGTTCTTGGTATCGATGATTTTTTTATTAGTAACATTATACTGAATAGTGATTTGGAAATGAGTCACAAATTATTTATTTTTTGTCTATTATTTTTTCTTGGTAAGAATAGAGCCTCTGAGACGCGTTAAAATCCAAACATGCAAACTCATTTTGGTACACAAAAGTCTCTAAAACCTCGATCCATCCTGGAGAAGGCATGCAGTCGTATTTTCTGTTTCGTTTTTAATCCAACCCTATGTCTGGCATCGTTAATGTAGTAAATGCAAGAACATATATTTATTTATTTATTTATTTATGATAATATATATAGTGATAATATATTGATATATGTAAAATTGCAATCCGATTCTTTGCACATATGAATCAAGACATGTAATTTTGCTTTCGATTTCAATCCGACGTTATTATTATCAGATTGTTTGCACTGCGTCTTATCTGTCGTGTTCGCCTTTCACTTTGAATTCCATCGTATCAAGCCCTTTAATATGTTTATTCATTGCTAAGTATTTGTTTACTTTATTCTAGGAAAATTACTTATGACTTGACATTGTTCTCTTTCCACGTCTTATCTTAAATGTAATATGGTTTGTTCAAAATATTTTTGATGCTCCATTCCAGTTTCTAGATGAGATTTACTAATCAGATAATTTAACTCAGCAGACAGCAAAATCATGGAATTTTTTCTTATTTGTTTTCTATTGTTGAATATATAATATTTTAAAATTGCTAGAAGTACCTCCTCAACGAACGAAATTATTTATCATATCACATAAAATGATTTGATATTTTGATAAGATTGCTCTTACAGCATCTGTTAAGGAACTGATCACTATAGATGATCTAATGACATATCAGGTTACTCCAAAGCATCGCAGATGACGCAAATATGTTGTAATGATGTAGACACGACAATTGTAAGATGCAAGTTGTAATCTTTCCTTGAAGACAAAAGATGGGAGATTGAGAGGACAGACTAACTACTGTTATACTGTCCCTTTTCAGATTCCAATACTAATAGGCCATAGGCTTACCTCGTTTTCATCCACATTATAATGAGGTGAGCATAGATAGGTTTTCCAAAGTAAATTGAACCAATGTTATAGCATTCTGGTGCAACAGTCATATTAAGGGATGTGAAGAAATCCTGTGGTTTTATTTTTAATATCGTTTGGTTATTCTTATACATTATCCGTATTGTCGTTGTAAAAACAATAACTAATACTAATTACTTTATATTTCGTACGTCATGTTAGTTTTGAAATACGTATGAAATGTTTTAAAAGCGATTAGTTTGAGGTGACCTAAAATAATTCATTCCGTCATCAAAATGGTAGCACGTACGCTAATGAAGGTTAAATGGTGCCGTTTGATAAGTAATTTTTATAGGTTTAACTTATTAATTATTTTATAATAACACAAATTACTTTCTTTATTTAGTCACGTTTTACATATAATATTGATTTCTTTGTCTTCTTCTCATAACTATGGGATCTCATTAGTGTGGATTTATCATACTAAATCTCCACTAAGTAAAACCTCTTAATGCCTCTGTGTCGAATGAGAGCTATGTGACTACCAATTTATCAGAAATTAATAGAATCTTAAACTTAATCTTTAGTGATTACTGTCTCTTGTTCTTTTTATATATATTTCTTTTACTAATAAACTCGGCGTGTTGTAATACTTCGTAATAGAAATTGTTACCTTATATTTTCCTCTTGTTATCTTAACGTAATATTTGTGTAATTTGAGAATCAATGTCGAGTATTACTGAATGATTTTATAAGTTTATTTATGAGTCACATCTTACTAATATTATAAATGCGTATGATTACATGGATGGATGTTTGTTTGAAGATATCTTCAGAACGGTTGCATAGATTTTGCTGATATTTGGCATAGATGTAGAACATAATCTAGAAGATACAGGGTACTAATTATATTTTCTTTTAATTCCGTGCGGAAAAAGTCGCGGGCGACAGCTAGTGATAACATGGTTCCCAACTTGCAATATATTTGTAAATATTATTTCCACGGCAGAGTACCTCTTTGACAAAAGAAGTTTAGAATACCAAACTCTTCTATGCATAAACTCTTTCACACAATTTATTTTGAGACGAATTTCAAAATTGTTTTTGTTAAAATCTTCAACGATGACGTAGTATTTCGTACTGCGTACAAAATTCGTGAGCTCCGTCACGTAAGCCCTGCGAACTTGAAGCCCTTTTGTTTGCTGTTCTAAAATGAATCTTAAAAGAATGGTGGACGGTATAATTTCGAATGCAATTTTATATGTATTGATTGAGGTTAGGAAGTAACTGCGCGTCGTATATTTTGAACGAAACAAAACGTGTGATGGATAGATCTATGACAGCTTTAGCCTTCCGGTAACTCGATTCAATACAATATTTATCGAGGCCGTAGTATTTGTTCTAAAGGTTTTTTTTACCATCTGTTTTCGGTCATTTGTGAAATATTCCATGTGGGAAATAATAGAATGGGCTAAAGTTTTTCCTTTGTGGCATAGAAAATATCACAAAATATGGATAAAAAAGCTGTACACAAGGTTAAGACACTTAACTAAATTGTAACACATTGTACTATTTTACAATGAAGTAGCTGTCGCCTGCGACCACTTCCGCATGGTATAAAAAAAGTGATAAGTAGCCTATCTGTTCTTCCAAACTATGTTCTATATACGTTCTGAAGATACGTTCTAATAAACATCCATCCTTCGAACTGTATATTATTAGTAAGATTGCATATTATTATTGTTTATTCCATAAAAATCTCTTGCCTTATTATTTAACGTTTATTATGATATTTGTTACAAACTATAAATATATACAGTAATATGGATATATGTACTTTCAAACAGCATTAATATACGAATGTTTATCGGCATATTATACAAAGTAAAGCGAAGCCGGTATTACTATGGTACAATCTAAGTGGGTCGCCTCGCTTTTGTTACTGTTGTCAATAATATTGTAGGTATACTGGTATGTGAAACTATCCTTGTCTCCTTGTTACCTGTCTATGTCACCCTTTTTTACAGAGAAGAATGCTTTATGCATACGTAGTTATGTGGGATTCTCCTCCATAGCGGAGGCATACCCACTAAACCTCTCTGTTCCTCCAACGCATCGGGACGGGGCCACGGGCACGCTTTCGTTCCCGTCCGCGACGTCTATGTCACCCTGTTGTCAAATTATAATAATCCTGATTTGAGATTCTGCGACCAAAATCTCTGTATAAAATATATTGTGATCCCTCTCATTGTCTTTGACAACATAGAGATAATGATAACAATATGTCTTATACAGGGATTTCGGTGTGCCAGAAGAGATGTGCTAGGATCGCAATAAATTGGAAGCAATCTCTGCCTATCCCCTATGGGTTACACGCGTGAGTGTTACGTCTAAATATATTACACATTCATGCTCTAATTTGTTCTTACAAACGCCAACAAACAATTTATCAAAACTTGTTTGTAATGAATTAAATCAAGCGACTGGCAACGTATAATTTTTAGTCTGCAATTAATTTAGTTTTTTATTTTTAGTTTTAACAGCCAATATAATTATTGTAATTAAGAAATATGTAACAAATATATCAAATCTAATTTATAACACCATTTTTTTTAATTATAAGCCAGTAACCAAGTGCTGATACCGAGTTTGTAACAACGTCTTTTGCATTGTTTTATTTTTAAACTGCTTTTTGTTTATTAAGCACCTGTGTAAATATGGGACAACTGACTCAATCGTTTCTTTAGTGAATTTCACATGTATAATGATTTTTTATAACTAGCTATCGTCTGCGATTCCGTCTCCGTGGAATTACAAAAAAGATGTTTATTAGTCTATCTGTTCTTCCAGACTATGTTCTACATCTATGCCAAATTTCAGCGATATCCATGCAGTCGTTCTGGAAATACTTTCTTACAAACATCCATCCTTCCGTCCATCCAAACATTTTCATTTATAATATTTGTAAGATTCCATGCTGCGTCTGTGCTTTAGATGGACGTGTGTTTCCTTACAGTACGTCGGTGCAAAGGTATTTCAGGAAATAAAGGACATGTCCATGATAGTATTCTCACAACATCAATCCTTCAATATCTCTGTTACTCACTTATTTATTTACTTATTACAAACTTATTTACTTAAACACTTATTTACAAACGTTAAACGCCTCTGACGCACCTCATTATCATAAGTAAATTGTAATTAACACACGTAATTACACTTAAGATTAAATTTACTTTAATACTATGTGGTCTACCTAACATTTTATTTGTGTTTAAAAATGTCGAGCATTTTTCGACCAAAGTTTTCATTTTTTAATTAAAAAAATAATGTTATTTTTTACAAAAGACCTTGAAAATAATATGCCTTCACGAAATACCGTTACTTACCGCAAAGTTTCGTGTGGTTAAGGAATGTAAATGTATGACAAAGATTATTAAAATTTTTGGTAAGGCAAATACAAGCGTGCACGCGAATAACTACTAACTAGTAATTTGATTATCCCTTATTTTAATATTTAGAAGCTAATAAACATAAGAAGGGCAACTTTAAGGACGTAATAATTTTAAGGTCCAACAAAGATGGATAAAAAAACCTCAAGTTCTACGTCGATTCATTACAAATATTGCTATAAACCTGAAGGTCAAATCAGAATAAATTTGTTTATTGCTACCGAAAATATTTATGTTACAGCGACGAATAAAAGGTCAATTTTAATCGTATCATTTTACATTATTTTAAATTGTTTAACTGGACCAAAATTAAATCTATATCGTGGGTTTCTGAGACCGAAATGCCCGTCTAAACCTGTTATCTCTGTTATGTCAAATATAATGACAGAGATCAAAATATGTTTTATAAAGAAATGTTGGTGTCATAAACCAACTTAGCAGTAAGTAATTTATCCAAGGTAATAAAAACGTGGTCGCGGACGAGAGCGAAAGCGTGCCCGTGGTCCCGTCCCGATGCGTTGGAGGAACAGAGGGGTTTAGTGGGTATGCCTCCGCTATGGAGGAGAATCCCACATAACTACCGCGTCCCCCCCGGGGCGCGGAGTATGCGTAAAGCATTCCCCTCTGAAAAAAAAAGGTAATAAAAACGTAGCTTATAAATATATAAAATCGGTAGTTTTGGTACTCTTGGCTCCTTACTTAAGCAACTTTTCAAGTAATGTTAAATAGAAGTTGTTAAGTTTTCAAATGCTTATCGCGTATTGGTCTGTTATATAAGCGAACGTAATTCCGACCGCCGCAGCCTTGATTGTGTATCGAGTCTATTTTTATGCATCTATTCTCAGCATAATTGCCTTCTTTAAATACTTGCTATTGACCCACGTTACGTCTACTATTGCATTTAAATTATAATAAACAGTAGACGTAGCACAATTATTTGTGACAAGCGCTTTCGTCATTATTATGTTAAAATTAATATGAGAATTTTAGTGTACTTTACGTCCGACGGGGGCGCTGCATAAATTATGTAGATGACGATACGATGGTGCTTGTCATAATTATTCGTGCTAGGCACATTGAACAAATGACGATCGAGGTCAGTTTTCTGATATTTTTGATACAATTTTCTTAAAGTATGCTCGTCGACTCCTTCTATTTGGAAGAGTTGCCTTTACCAGGTATCTTGTTAAGATTCTTATTTTAAAAAATCTTCTCGTCTATCATTTGACCAAGTTTCCAGAGCGACAGCAGGAGAAACCGTCCGCGACAGAATAAGGTGAAATAACACGACTGACTTTGTTTTTTAAAAAATATTTTTATTGAAGTTCGACTACCTCATATCATACATAATTAAAATACGAGAATAATATTAAATTGTATATTCATACAGCTTAATTTCCTTATATCAATCATTTGCATACAATTATTTAAAAATATTAATAAACAATATCAAGAAATAAAATTAAAAAAATATATAGGTACTCGAATATTAATAACATTGTTGTATGTACGAGTCAAGCATTATAACATTTTGCTAACAATTTTCTTTGTACCATATAGATTTACCAACAGAAACTATGCCAATATCATGCCAAAGCCTTACATCGACACAGACTTAAGTCTAACGATAATATCAAATAAGCTGCCTTCAGGTCACGTCCTTGGAAGTTTAGCGTCGCAATCTAGATTGAGGCCTTGTTCCACTGTGTTTGTTGAAGGACCAAGAAATTAGGTCGCTTATGTTGCGGGATAAAAGCAATCCTGTGGCCTCGTTTGTGTCGTTTAACGTAAGGAATTTATGAAATCCGACATTTTATCAAATTTCTAAAAGTCCAACATCGCCTTAACTACTTAGGAAATCTCATAATGTCTGTTCGGATATTTATTTCTTATCTTATTAACAGTACGTCACCGTAAACCTACAAATGTGGGCTAAATTATATTTAGCCTTCAGTTTGTGTGCAGTCATATTTCAAACAATAATAATAACATGATAAACATCATTTTCAAATTTTGTTTACGTTTGCCCTTCAAGTAAACACTTATCCGATAAACAGTTTAATTAAATTTGAACTTTGTTCTCCTACAGATTAGAATCAAAATTGAATTTCATTTATTTAAAAGTTAAGAACGCGGAACGCTCAGAGTTTGTATGTACTTACAAAATTTATCTGAACATAAATAAAGATATGACGATGACCGGTTTAACTACAACCGAAAAAATAAGGAAGTTTGAAACGTACAGACACGTACGTATTGACATCGCGGCATATGATGTATACAGTCAAAAAAATACCAAGAAATCTTAGCATTCATTATTTTTTCCTAGTTTATTGTAATAATATGTATTCTTAGGGAAAAATAGCATTGGTAATGTTAAATGCATTACGCATTTGCTATAAACCAAATGACAAGGCGTTGCTATTCATTTTACTTGTAAATATGTACAATCAGCTGCATAAATTTGTATACATTTTTAAAGCTTCATAAATTTGTATATGCCGTCAATTTCAAAAATATGCATCCACGTATCGGTCCATATTATTCCAACCATAAAGATACGTAATGATGAATTTGTACATACGTATTTTTGAAATCACTGCTCTTTATAAGTTTATAAAGTTTTGAAAATGTCTACACATTTATGCACTTGACTGTACAAGTTCTTGCACATTGTAAGTCACGCTGGGAACTGCTCGCAGCGTGCGGTATTCACATTTCCCGCTAACATTCCACTTTGTACGCTTTATACTACGGAAAACACAAGAATTTGCTCGATAAGTTTCTATATGTTGAGAAAAAGCTTGAATTACTCGTAAATAATTACCTATTGGCCGTTTGCGAAATTGCCTTATAAATCAGTTAATCTACTACATATCCTTAAAAGGATTTTTTGGGACTATCAACAAATTATTTGTAGGATTTAAACGGTTCCAGACCCTTAACATCTCACTTATGTTTTCTATTTTATGACACTTAGGCCATACTAAAGATAAAAAACTGTCGCCTGTGACTCCGTCCGAGCGGAATAAAGTATAAACTTAATAAATAGCCGATGTGTTCTTCCAGACTATGATCTTTATTTGTATAAAATTTCGTCAAGATCCGTTGAGCCGTTTCGCAGATACCTTGTAAGAAACTTCCATCTAAACAATTGCATTTATAAGTAAGATTATTTTAATGTAATTGACGGGGTACTAAAGTTACGTTATTGATTTAAAATTATGTGACTTACAACAATTTGGGTCACGATTTAACGTTCAATCGTTAATTTTCAACGTATACGATAATTTTCCCTACACCCCACAAGGTAGTGTAGTTCACACTTACGTTGAACGTTATTGCTCATAAAATGAACAATAAAGACTTTATCGCATGCCAATAAAAGCTAAAATACAGCAACGTTTATGCTATAAATTAAATTTTCCACTAAAATCATGTCTACTGACGTGCTAAAGATTGGTCTCGATTTATGATATAAGTGTTAAAGTGAATAATTCAACGTTTCAATTATTTTGAATATATCTTGGACTATATTACGTCCACAACTCGACATATCAAAATCGAAAATAGATCGCATTTGGTCTAAAAATAAGGTCAATCGATGGTAAATGAAAATTATTACTACCAAACACTAGAGCTTTATGATTATGTTTTCTTTATATTAAACAAATTAATTCTTGAAAAAGAATAAATTTGTTTTTTTTTTCTTGAAACAATAGCTCATTTTTTTGTTCAATTCGTTACGCGGCAAGCATTGTATGGATTATGAGTCAACGCGCATGAATCATGGTACTATCCGATATTATCCAGTATTAATTTACTTAGGTTTTAATCTGAGAAGACTGTCAAGTTGTCTACCCACAGGTAAGTTTCGCGGAAACGCACCCATCTGTTATGAGTACAGGCGTCAATTGTGGTTAGCTGAATAAAAAACTTTTTATACTTAGATTTTTACAAGCTGTCGCCCAAGAATCCAGCCGCACGGAATTTAAAAAATACTTAATTAGTAGCCTATGAGTTCTTCCAGGCTATATCCTACATCTGTGCCAAATATCAGCGATCTATGCAGTCGTTCCAGAGATACCTTCAAACAAACATCCATCCATCTAAACATCTGCATTTATAACACTAGTAAGATCTGTTATAGTCCGACGAGGATATCTGACCCTGTGGGCATAATTGAAACTAAATTATGACAGCTCACTAGCGCCCTCCTGCCAGTGTCAAATAAGATTTACAAGGTTTTACATATTTTCTGAAAGAACTAAATGCGCCTCTCACCGTGCTTGATATCCTTGTTTGACTTTACATATGGATACACAACAACGTACACTTTGATATTAGCTCTCCGCTTATTCAGAATTAATTTATCTATGGGTGACTATTCAACACTATTTTAAACTTTAAGGCTACGCGTTAAAAGTGCATTTGCAAGATCAGAATCATTTTCGTCTCTATTATTTTGAGAGACTACCGCAGATGTCAAGACAATGACACGTTTGATATTATTTTTAGAATATTTTATATTTAAGGAAGTTTATTTACTCATCTTGTTTCGAATTCTATTAATTTTATATATGAAAACAAACATTGGTCTATAATTAAAAACTTATCCTTTAATTTATTTTCGTTATCAAAATAAATTGCATAACTCAACGTAACGTTTTGTTTGTTTATCCGCCTACGAGTTTAACCTCGTCTGCCGATATTATCTCTCCCTTTGTATCTATCAGTGCCAAGAAACTACGTAAATCTTTATCAACGTCTGTGTATTGTCGTCGGACACCAACGGCCTAGTTTCATTAATCGTTTGTATTACGTCATACATATATGATGCATCATGAACTAAATTTAAATTACAAATGTATGAGTGTAAAATTTGTCTAGTTCTTAATCTTAATCCAAACGAGAAATTCTGACAGATTTGAATGGTTAAAAGAGCGGTAGGCCCTGGAAGGTTGCCTAGTTGAAGACTCAAGGAAAGAATTTCTTAAATAGTCTTAGCCTAAAACTATATTTGATGTTACGTCAGTACAGATTCCGTTAGAAATATATTTAAATATATTGACAGGCTTGTTGTCAAAGATGCTACTGCTTTGGTTCCTGTAGATTCCAGAGTATGTTTTAAAATTGTCATTTAATAAAAAAAAGATGGTTGTTTATTCAGATCCTATATTATTATTTGTTTATCAAATAATTCATCCTGTTATTTGTTTCCTTGTTTATCAAGATGATCATAAGATTGGTCACAAGCCAACTGTTGATACCAATCTAATTGTTATTGACATACATTTAAATGTTCAACATTGTTTACAAATCAAACATACAATGTAATTAGTATTAAAATTATCAGAAAACATACAAGTCTGATCATATTAGATGTCAATAAACCCGAACTAAACAAAGGAACCTTTATCTGGCGCCAAGAGTTCAATAATTTTCCAAACTTTCGGGAATTCATTTGGTAAATTCTCAACTTTTAGTAAAACAAGGGTTCCATTCTTGTTCATCAAAAGAGTAAGACAGCATTAAATGTGTTATTTAGTCGTCTTTTTTTGTAATTGTAATACAAATCATAGATTAGCCCCTCAAGAACAATCTCTTGTTACATTTGCAAACCTTCAACATTCAGATATTTTTATTTTCTTGCATAAAAAAGTTTCTCCGCTCATCTGTCTTGAAATTTGGATAATTTTTATCAAAGCTACTTATAAAATTGGCACCAAGAATCTAAAGAGTACTGAACTATTCAACGATAGTAAATCGCAAGCAGTTCGTGAAACAAGTTTACAAAGATGCCAATTAACAGGACAAATTGTGGCCCGCAAGTGCAACTGGCAATTGGGAAACAATGCCAAGCGTTAATTAAGACATCACCAGCGTATTTTGTTGCGGTTTTTGGCAATACTGTGATTGTTTAATGTCTATAGAGCTTGTGAACTTTTTGATTTACTTGAAAGCGTTATTTGCAGTTACATTATCAAATTTCTTTATAATGCTACTTGATTTTATTGAATTAAATATCGTTTTGGAAAGAATTATTAATTCAAGTTAAATGTATACAGATGAAATCTTGAGTAAAATTTGTTTTTTAGACAATGATAAAAAAGTGTTGATTTTTCTAGATTAAATCTTCATATAGAATTTTTTCCGGAATTTCGTGCTAAAACGCAATTATATTATACGTCCTTAATGATGTTACCATTACATGAAGCAATGCAAATTTAACTGTGGATTAATATAATGTCAGACATCTTAAACTTCCGACTGTTCTCAAACAAAAGTCTTTACGTGGATTATTTTCATCATTTTCATTGTGACGTCAAATCATCGAGGCTTTGCAACATCTAAGTCTTTCTTTTCTTTTATTTATTTACCAATATATATTTTTTCTGTCATTCTAAGTGTATTATTGTATTGCTAAGTGTAAACTTAAACTAGAATTAACGTTTCAGGTTTTAATGTGGAAGCAACATTTAACATTATCTGTCTTATCTCTGCGCTGTCGTTTTCCTTTGACTTCCGTATGATGCATATCCGCATACGAGATGCGTACATAAATAATATTTTCTAACGCGGAAGATAATCGATTTGCAGATGCTTAGAGTTTATTTAAATCGATATTAAACGATCTATCATCAAAATTTTCTTGGCCACATCAATAAGTCGTAATCTATATTCGACTTAATTTTATCCTTCTAAAGTATTAATCCAAGGTGCTTAATTATGTGTTGCTTTTCGACCAATGTATCGATAATTGAATACAAAAAGATAATACAAGTGAGCAATAAAGCGTATTATATAGGATTATTGTGGGTTTCTAATACCAAAATCCCTTCGCAAAACATATCTTCATCTCTCATTTGACAAAGCAGAGATAACAATACGTTTTGGTTTCAGAAACCAACGTTTATTCAAGCTTTTTCTTTGATGATGACAATAATAATGTTTGTTTTTAAATATCATACAATGTAAAGCAGTCTCATGTTCAATTATGTCTTTGAGTTCATTGATAAGAAACCAAACAAGTCATAATGATGTTTAAGTTTACGTCACTTTTATAATAAAGTAATCAACTCGTCTTACTTATTTTCTTCTATATTTAATTTTGATATACAATTTCCATAATACGTTTAGATGGTTAAGTTTTAGGATTATTTAATCTATTGACGACACCGTCCTTATAAAAAAAACTAAATTAGTAGCCAATGTGTTATTCTAACTATGGCAAATTTTAGTAAGATCTTTGCAGCCTTTCTGGAGATACCTTCTAAGAAACATCCATCCATCCATCTAAACATTCAAATTAATAATATTAGTAAGGTTAGACAAAACACAAAAATATTCTAACCGGTCTATTTGATGCTTTTAAAATCATCTACATATAATTAAGTTTTTCGATGATTTAAAGATTGTAACATTAACTTAATATTAAAAGTCACAAATAACTTTATAATCCAGCTTTACTTAATCTGTTTACTTTCTAACTTGTTATAAACGTATTGACTTAAGTATTGGCATTTAAATTCCAAGTTGACGGTCGGCTGACATTCCTTTGGTTCACTGTAACTTTAGGATCCACTGCGGTCATATTTTTTTAAATAAATATTGTTGTCTCTGTTTTGTCAAGGAGAATGAAAGAGATACCAATACAAGTGTACGTCAGTGGAATTCAACGGTCAGCGAAAGTTGATTATAACAAGAGTAGTTCACCTCCGTTTTGTGATATTCGAGAATTTCGTTGGGAATTGTACTTTTTGGTATGACTTTTCATATATGTGGTAAGTTGCCTAAAAAGGGTTTGTGAATGTCTTGACAATAAATTTATCTTACACTTTGTTCACACGGATTTGAAGTAAACAGATTATATGATTTGTTATTTTTCATGTTTTTTTTTGTTTCTCAAGCCTATTCTAGCTTAATTATAACATTACGTAACATTATATAAGGTGAATTTATTTCTTGCCCAATGATTCTGCAATACAACATACATTTAGATATTAACAAATTCAAGCACACACAAAGTAAATGTCCCTTTTCTGTTAGTTGTTAGAACAGGGTTAAGGATTCTTGCCCATCTGACGATCAGTCAGATGTTTATAGTTCTTCAGAGATATGATATCTTACTTCTTACTAATATTATAAATGTGAATGTTGAGATGGATGGATAGATGTTTGAAGGTATCTACAGAACGGCTGAATGGATCTCGCTGAAATTTTGCATGCACATAGAACATAGTCTGGAAGAACACATAGGCTACTAATTATGTTTTTTTATTCCGGCGCGGACAGAGTCGCGGGCGACCGCTAATTTAGAAATAATTGGGGACAAATTGCTTGATCATTTGACCTTGAATTTATTCAAGCAATGTGCCTGAATTCGTCTAGCTGATGAATCTTTGAAATATATATTAATGTCGCACGTGGCCACTTGCAGACTAATTGAAATGATGATGCATTAATTGTGATAAAAAGCTACTGTTATAAATGCAACTACATTGATTATTACAAAATGAAAACTGTATCATGTTCATTTCTTACTTAAAATATGTAGTTCATTTCATAGGACTGGTACAGATAAATACTACTATAGGTAAATTGATATCTCACGTTACATATAGAGCAAAACTTATCGTAACATCAAGTTTGCATAAGACTCATTAAATAAAGTTTCGAACTTATAATTCCACATTTGGAATCATGATCATGTTTTGAGGTAATATATGCAACAAACTGACATTCGATTTATAATATTTGTCCGGATTTACCCTTATCTGTAAGTTCTCGTAACTACTAAGTATAGGACAGTGTTGCGATCCAAGAGGCTTAGTCAAGTCTCCATTTATAGATCGAATGCTGTAATAATATCAGACTATCCGTCCCCTGCTTGCTGGATGCTTGTTTCCCTTTTATAGCGATGAATGCATTTAACTTTTTATCATTTGTTTACTTGTATTCTAGTAATTGATATTTTAAATGCTTTATCTTTATTACTTTCTCATTTGTTTTTTATTGTTATTTGAATTATTAAAGACTAGCTGTCGCCAGCGACTCTGTAACTTAAAAAAAGCTTAATTAGTAGCCTATGTGTTCGTCCAGACTATGTTCTACATCCCTGTCAAAGTTCATCGTGATCCGTTCAATCCTTCTGGAGATACCTTTAAACAAACATCTATGAATCCATCCGTTTGTAAATAATATTAAAAAGTTAAGTGTCAGTTTATCTATTGGCGAAATAAATTACTAAATCTCCTTTAGATTTACTAATTTTAATATGAAAGCAACAGGCATCAGTGAACATTTTATATATGTTATAATTATTTATTACGTGTAATTAAAGAACACATTCCTCGGTTAGCTGGTGGTGAATGTTAACTGAATTGAATAACAAGATATGCCAAAATGAACGAGTATGTTGCAGAAAGTCGTGAACAAAATTATAATAATGACTTTAATATGTTGCTTTTATGCAAAGAACGTTCGATAACCTCACAGTAAAAAGATATATTTATTATCGGAAAAACCACTGCATTCCACCAGCTTATAGTGTTGTTAACCCGTGGGTCTTCACTGCAGAGATATCTGTACAAAACAGATTGTTCTCTCTATTTAATTGTACGAAATGAGCAAGAGGACCATATGTTTTAGTAATGTGTTTTTATGAAAACTCACGATTAGACATTGTTTTTTGTAGTTGATATTTTAAATATAACAAGATGAACATGCATTCATTTATAACTGTAATATAAATAATCTAGCTGATAAATGTAACTGGATTACAGAATAGATGTGATTATGTTACCGTCAAATCGTGTATTCCGTCTGTTTGTGATTTTTGACAATTATTATATAAAGCTCGGCATATCGAAATGTCACAAAGTTTCTTTATTAACAGTTTCATTTTTATCAGTGTACACCATTTCGCAACTCTTTTGGCTTCACAGAATTTTACGTATACACTAGCGGTCTAGCGGAATAAAAAAAACATAATTAGTAGCCTACGTGTTCTTCCAGACTAAGTTCTATATGTATGTCAAGTTTTATCGAAATCCGTTTATCCGTTCTAGCGATACCTTCATACAAACATCCAACCATCCATCTGTCCATCTCAACATCCGCATTTATAATATTAGTAAATAGTAAGATTTCAAAGTATTGAAATGTAAGACACCAGATAACTTGCTTAGGTACATTACAAACGACCAGTATTACAGATTTGTTGGTAACAGTTATAATAAATATTATAACAATATAAGTGACGCCACAGACAACATTGGTTAGCTATTGACATCGTATGAATCGCACGTGACACTTGCGTATGATAACGTAAATCCAATGCAGGTACCTGATAACACAAAGGTGTATTAATAACGTGTTTATTTCACTCTATTAATACTTGCTTTTGTTGATTATTGCATTGTTTTACAATCGTAGAGTAACATTTCAGTTATAGAATATACGAACACTAACGAGAATTAAACTAAATGTGTGTACTTTTCTTTGGGAATGTTTTCTTGTTCTTCCTATAAACACTATGTAAGACCTTAACATTTAGATGAAAATCAATACTCAGAGATCTCTAATAATCACTTTAGCATACTCATAGTGTAGACCTTTCGTATACAAACAAAAATACTTAGTGTTAAAATATGTGCAAGCTTCATCATATGGCGGGAATCAAACTTCGACTTATTAATTACAAATCTGGTACCTAATCATTGAGTTACCGATGCTCTTAAGCAGTACAATAATACAATTTATTTCACATAATCTTGGCAGTACATCAATGATATTTTCGTGTTCAGCTCTCAGTCTAGGTCCGGTGTATTTGGCGTGCTGCCAGTGGGGGGCTTGGTGTATGTACTTCGTGTTGACTATAATGTGACGTGTGATGACGTCACTTTGTGGTCAATAGTTGAACCAATTTAGAATACATGATTGATTGCTGTGTATACGTCAGTGTCTTACCTTTTACGTCACTATTTATGATGAATATAAAAAATTACTATGTTGGTAGTAAAGTTCAAAGATTGATTTTAAATAACGCTACTTATGCCACTGGCATTCCGTTTTTATAACGAAATTTAAATAAAATCACACGATATTTAATGCAAGAAATGACGTTTAATTTTAGTACCGAAAATATAATTTTAATCAACGAAACAAAATTAAACCTATAAAAATATTCTTAATATTATTTTATATGGTTTTTAATTAAAATATTAAAAACAAATTTTGTGTTTCTATATTTTAATACAGGTTATAAAAGTACCAGTATATTCTAGATGCAATCATGTCTTTATCGTAATTTTCGAATGTAAAATGACACCAAATATGTAAGTGATATCGTATGTGTGTCAATTGTCATAGTTGGCAGTCTCGTGCCGCGCTAATGGACCCAGACATTTATATATCGTTGTAAATAAATACAGTTGCAATTTAGTGTTATATATTGTTGCATATTGCGATGAAAAATGTCTAAATTGTAAACAATAAGCCTGCTTTATTGCTCTAAACTGCCGAAACATTTGTATTGAATTTGTTGTCCCTCTCATTCTTATTGGGAAAAACAGAGACAACGCTATGCTTTTGCATAGACTTTCGACATTGGTACCTAATAGCTTATGTTGTTTACTCTAGAAATATTTGGTCGAAATGTAATTTTTATAACTTGACTAGCTGTCGCCCGCGACCCCGTCCGAGAGGGAAATGAAAAAAAACTTACTTAGTAGGCTATTTGTTCTTACGGCCTATGTTGTGTCTTTCTGATACCATGAAACAAACATCCATCCATCAAAACTTTTTTGGTATTAGTATTATGTCATCTTATCTAACCTAAAGCTAAAGTAAATCACATCACTAAAACAGGATTATTCTCTCGATTGTTCGTTGCGTATAAACAAGAATGCGTCCGTGTCAGCCGCTCCGTATACACCGAACAATGGCCTCATGATACTCGAACATGTCTCAGTGCACACGCATCTTTGGCACAACGCCATCTGTTGTACCGGGTCATAAACGAGACGAATATATTTTCTTGTCACTTTATTATCGACCCAAAATAACAAAGATTTAATATAACTGACTGCTGGCATACGCATATAATAATAAAATTTCATCCTTTGCGTTTATACGGTGACAGATTTAAACTATCAGAGCTTACATCTTACCTTTTCTTATTAATATAATGTTTAAATGGATGGATGGATGAAATGATGGATGTTTATTCGAAGGTATCTTCGGAACGGCACAATGAATATTGATGAAATTTGGCACAGATATACAGGTCTGGAAGAACACATAGGCTACTTATTAGAGATTATTTTAATTCACGCGAACGGAGTTGCAGGCGAAGGCTAGTAAACAATAAATTTGCTATAATATCAATACTAATAGAAGAATGTAAAATAAAAGTTATATTAAAATGGTACACTTTGTCCGGAAGGATGTCAAAACATAGTTAATACTGATAACGAATTTGTGCATTCCTATTTTATGTCCAGTCCTGATAGTTACATTATCTTTGTAACATTAAATGTTAGTGGCATGTATAGGGATGTTATAAAGACATGAATTTTTAAGTATTAATGTTGAGGGGTAAACCGGTAGGGATAAGTCAAGAAAGAGAAGAATACGTTGCGAGAAAGGGAACTGGATTTAGAAGGTAGTGACACCTGAAATGACAGAAGATCTGGAGAAGCTAACACGATAGAGACAACAGAAGCGCTTTTAGTTTTCCAAATTCAATTTTACTTAAAATAATTAAATATTTAAAGCGATAGAAGACAAATCTTTTAATTAAATGTTCTAATTTTGATATGATAATAAAAGCTAGTACAAAGGTAAATAAAAATACGTTTTCAAGAACAATATCAGATACAATAGTACATCACTAAAGTTAACTATCGCCTGTGTACTAATTACACATTGATAAGCGTGCATTCGCCACCGAAATTTTGTGTATTGCTAATTATGTATAATTAACTCGTACGTGTACAATTACCCTCAACCAACAATTATCTTTACTTAATTGCGTGTAATTTTGTCAATTACACACAACCAACGTATTTCACTTTCTGATGTCTCTTTGTTTTAAGATTTGCATCTTCAAATGTGTATACAAAGACGTAGTAACATAACTTATTACTGTTAACACGTATTAGTTATTGTATAATATAAAAAGCTAGATTTATATTTGGCTGGCTATATTACTGACCATCATCTCCCTGACCTTGTCCCACTTATGTAAGGTCAGCGCACCATGTTTTTGTCCTCCAAATCAATCTATCTACCGTCATCTCCGTCGTCACCCCCATAATCATGTCTCCTCTCATGCAATCCATCTCTTCATAGTCACATCTCTACCGCTATACCCCTCTAACCTTTGATTTTAATAGACTTGGATGAAGTAACATCTATTTCTCAGAATTACAGATTCTATAATTCCGTATTTATCGATTGTCATCTCACTTTACAGACCTATGTGAAGCATTTCTATATCTACTTCTGTACTTGTACTTAAGTATTATAACAGTTCTTAGAACTAAATAAAAGTGAAGAGAATCATCAGCGAAACATTTCTTACAAGCAACAAGTGAATTAACTACCGACCTCACGATCTGGGCCGGTGTGTACGCGCCCTGATATTTATAAATAGAACGCCACGTACGCAGCTTTAATGCGCATAACGAATGCATTATGCATACTAGGTATGTGCCGGATACTGCAATTTATCGATAAAACACTTGGTAATACATTTATTAAAAAGAAAAAACCTTTTTCTTCTAATGCATGTTAGCCAGTTATGAAATAAGAGAATAAGATTACACATGCTATAAAGACTGTTAAAGTCGATTAATATGTCAAAAAATATCGATACATTTTACACGACTACGTCCCTATTCATACCATTTCATTGTATGTTCATTGCTTTGTAATTTACGATACGTGCTGTTGTTGAAGTTTAATTGCGATCAATGTTTTTAATTGTTTACAACGATTTCTAGAAATGAAAACGGTACTGCAGCGATCGTACCATATTAAAATAACTGTTTTGGCGTAACGAGCCAATATGCAGATATTATATCTTGAAAACATTCTGTTATTCCTAGTCATCTTATATATAAAATTCTCGTGTCACAATTTTCATTCCCATATTCCTCCGAAACTACTTGACCGATTCTCATGAAATTTTGTGAGCATATTGAGTAGGTCTGAGAATCGACTAACATCTATTTTTCATCCGCCTAAATGTTAAGGGTAGTCCACCCCTAATTTTTTTTTGTTTTTTTGACAAACACACGCACGGAGTCGCGGGCGACACCTAGTGTTATATAATTGTGCTTATTTGCTAACTAGTGGTATGTTATATTGTTGTTCACAATTTATAATCCCCTGCCAGCAATTGTTTACGCTTTTAATAATTTATTGTTGACTGTCTCGCACATATTAAGTATTTCAGAGGTGTGCCAAGACCGCTCGTGCGTTTAAACGTGACTCCTCCATCGATCAGATATCGAAGTACGGATTAAAAACACTGTTATGTTGTTGTTTGAGAAACAGAGAAATAGACTGTCCATATCCATATTTAAGCGATAAATAGTTTCTCTGCTCTCTAGTTTTTGATTGGAAAAGTAGCCAATTCCAAATCAATACAAAAAGGAATAAATGCTTTGGCTGCAAATTTTGCAGGCGTAGCTTTTGTTCTACTTATTTCGTAGTGTATTTTAATTTTTCGCGGCGGAGAAGATTAGCATCTTATTTACCTTTCTTTAAACCTCCTAACTGAAGATATTGATATTCCCTTTTTTTTAGTTTCAAACTAAAGTAGTATATAAACTATCCCACGACGTACCCCAGTGGTGGGCGTGGGACTGGTTTACATCACACCACTATAAACTAAAGCTCGTAAAACCCCGTCACATGATTCCCACGTTTATTTTTTCATTCGTTATTCTTAGCACGACATTCCTTAATATAACAAGTGAAAAAATATTTCAGTGATTTTATTTATCATCGTAAAAATGACGAGGAAAAGGAATGGAAATAAGACCTTAAGTCTACGTATTTGACCATTTAATGACTACCTATCATTCATCTGTTATTTCAATATATACGCTACAAGCTGTCGCCTGCGACTCCGTCCTCGCGGAATTAAAAAAAACTTTGTTTTTTTAAACCTATGTCTTTATCCAGGCTGTGTTCTATATATATGCCAAATTTCAGCGAGATTCGTGCAGGCTTTCTGGATATACCATTAGTCAAATATCCATCCCTCTAAACATTCGTATTTATAATATTAATATAATAAAGTGAGATGAAAGGACATTTTAATAAACTGCAAATTGAAGGCGGTACACAATAGGTAAACTTTTTTTTTAATGTAATCTTCAAGGTAAAAGATACATTTATAGGTCAGTATCACATATCAATGCGATCAATCAAGGGAGTCGGCGCCGGCGCCACTGAGCGATTACAACCGTCAGAGCATAATCTATTTACAATCAACATGTCTATTTACACATTGTTATGTAAATAAAACTCACATGATTTATTTATTTATTTATTTAAAAACTGCATAGCATCATTACAGTATACAACCAATTTGACACTATACACACTTTACATAACAGTTTACACGATAACATATTTTATAATAACAGTATATAACACATAACAATTATAAATAAAAAGAAAAAAATACATAGATAAACAGCGCAAGAATATGTCAACGCGTAACTAAACATCAATATTCATGATGTTTGGTTTCATTTGAAAAAAAAAACAGCTCTTATATCTCCTTCAAAATCTTTGTATCTCTGACCAGGTATCAAGAAGATGACGTATATAAATTGAAAATTCTTTGTTTATACTTATATTAAAACTATTTACAATATTATATAATTGAGCACTATTCGGAGCTCTGGTTGTTAACTTCCCGCCCGATCCTCACTCTGTTTTCATCTATCTTTTTTATAATCAAAAAGGCAAAGGTTCTGGCCAGTATGCCACGTGTTTGGCAGATTGTTAATTCTACACTTAACAAGACGTTTAGTTGTTAGGAAAGCAATTCTTCTTAGCTTTTCCTTCTCTTCATTTCTTTGCTATGTCCTGATGTCTATGTAATTTGTCAATCCGCCCAAAATATACCTAAATATTGAATTTCTTATGATTTCTTAAAGCTTAGTTATTCGTATTTTTCATGTTATACTTTCATTCTCAAATATTTATCTAACTCGCTTGTTCGATCGATAGACAGTGTATATTTAAAACAAAATATTTGAATATCGCCTATGCGCCAGCCGTGAGAAAGTTTAGAAATTCCCTATATGCAAGACCTTTAAATAATTTGTAGCTTTCTAATTGTAAATTTTTATATCCATATTGAATTTTATTATTTTCTAATGTAACATCTATATAGCAAGTCATTGTGACGTCACAAGCGCAGTGATACGTAACAATTGAAAATCTGCATAGGAATTCAAAGCCGACGAACTGTAACCAAACTGCATAAAACAGATTCACTCGCATATTCAATCAGGAACCACGATAGATATTTCTATTGCTGTAAATTCAAGAAGCGAGCCTATCACCACCTCAAAGGCCGGCAACGCATCTGCGGTTCCTCTGGTATTGCTGATGTCCATGGGCGTCGTTGAACACCTCGGTGTTCCCGCAGCTCGTTTGCCCCCTTCTGTTATAAAAAAAAAATTATACTGCAAGTGTGTGGTTATGCTCGGAAGCATACTACTTATTGTTCTTTAAGCAAAGTCTGTCATACTCTGCGGTATTAAATGGTCATTGAGGATGCCCTTTAGTAGTTTAAGTGCGTAAAATCTATACTAAGTAAGACTACTTAATCAGTTTGTTTGACTTTCTTTTGTTGTTGCTTCTCTCTCGTTCTTTGAAAAGTAGACATATTTCTTGTTGAGTTTACACAAGAAAGTATTTACAAGTTAATATGAATTGTAAAATTCATAAAAAAGTCAACTATTAAATTCTGACTATTAAAGTAGTGAAATCGATTACATTAAGTCGTGCTTTTTTGGTCATGTGATTGGTCTGACGTCATCTTACCATGTGAGATGCCAGAATTGTGTAGGATGGTCTGAAGTTGGACATCCGTTGACGCATCTCTGACGTCATCAAGCGCCATCGCAGACGCATCGATTATAATAACAATAATGTCATTACTGAAAAATCTAATATGAAACCCGAAAAGCCACTTTCGTTCAGTTTTTTACCTTCATCGCCATAAGTTGCGCTTCTTTTCTTTAGTAATACTATGGAAATAATACTGGCAACATTAAATAAATTCAGAATATATTATCAATACTTTATAAAGTGCGTAACAAATACTAAAAACCGTTACACACTGATTTGTCCCGCCATCTGCTATCAACTTCGTTCCTAATTTAAAATTATCCAATGAGGTGCCTTTCTTTTTTTGAATAACGAACTAACGACGAACTGATTTAATTTCGAACAAGCGTGGTCTGGGGGCTCGTCCAGACCACGTTTTTTATTGTATAGTCTGCAAAAAAGTACAATTTGTTAATATTAACATTTTATTGAATAAGTTCTAAGTTGAGCCTATCTTCTGGAGGTTTCTCTTTATGACTTCTCTGTCCGTCTCAACAGTACCACCTTTTTCATTAAAATTTCTTTAAATCGTCTGTTGGTCTTCCAATTGCGTCCTTTTTATCTAAATAATTATTGGTGCTATAAAATATTTTTTAACCATATAATATATAATCTAGGAGCTCAGTTAATATTAAAGATTTCGCGTCTATCTATGATATGCACAATTTTTTTTATTGTTAATTTTTTCTGCTTACGGTACCGCGCCGGTGGTCTAGACAGCTGCTCGCTATACATCTTGTGACCTTGATATAACACGAAACAATACGTAATAACGGCTATCGGAAGAATTTTTAGACGCACTTCAAATTCCCGATGCGAAGAATCCGTAGTAAAAATAGACAACCGGTTTTTTGTTTGTTCTGTTCATGTTTTTAAATTAATGAGTATTTGATATTGTTGCTCTGGTTTTTAAAAAAAGGTCAATTAATTTAGTAAATTTTAGCAAATCGTTACTTACATAGTAATACCAAAAATAATGGATTGGAATGGATTAGTCGTAACAATATGTTCGGTATGAATACAAAGTATGCAAGGGTCTCCCTGACCCAGCTTGTGGCTTGAGGTCGCTTATATAATACAGTACATATACATAGCGTGGAGTATATATTACTAATGTGAAATAAATTCTAATGATTATTGTAGTTATTTATTTTTTTTTTACAAAAAAAATTAAAAATATTGTAGAAATAAGAAATACCTATTTGACCGTCTGTGACTACACAATGATGGTGTCTAGACAGAAACGTTTTATCACATATCGCTTCTATTTATGTGCAACATAAGTTTGCCGCATTATTTCACTGCGATGTCTTTGGACTATTTAGACGTCCGACGACGCGACGGCGTCCATAGTAATAACACTACAGACTACTTAATGCCATTAAGTCACAGTAAAAAAATATAATCTGTGGAATCAGTTAATGGAAAAAATATTAAACACTTTTGTGCACCAGTGTCCTTGTAGTAAAAGTATTAAACACTTTTATGCACCAGTGTCCTTGTAGTAAAATTTTTAAACACTTTTGTGCGCCAGTGTCCTTGCAGAAATAATATTAAACATTTTTGTGCACCAGTGTCCTTGCAGAAAAAATATTCACACTTTTGTGCACCAGTGTCCTTGCAGGTATGTACAATCGGAGACAAAAGTGCAAAAGTTCCAATAAAACTTGATACGTATGAACCTTTTCATCGTCTTTAAATAGAAAGGTTAAAATCTCTGTGCCCTCGGTACACAAAGGGTCACAAATAACATGTGTGATATTCTGATTCAAAGTCCGATTTATCGGTCAATGTCGGCCGGTTTACTTGTTGACAGCGCAGCGCGTGTGTTTATTACTGAGACACGTGCCCCAACCTGATGGTATGGAGTGACTAACATATACTACCAACACGTCCCGACTTCAATCGATTAACGCTAAACCAATAAACAATATCGCATCTTGTAAGTTAAAATAATTAATACAAGATTTTTTCAATATATTTGTTAGGAAGTCGAATATAAAAATAATTTTGCATTGTTGTTTGTTTACTGGTTTCCTTGTTATGGATATGTTCCCGTATGAACCCGGACGTTTGGGAAGATAAAGAGTTTGCAGACACAATGAAAGCTTGTTTACAATAACACGTCCTTTATCGCTTGGTTAAACTTTGTCCCGAGTTATTTGTAAATGTTATTTATAGTGTACACATTTATTTTTCTTAAATCATTAGTATAAAATAAAGGATTGGAAAACATTTTGACACTAGGCCTCTTCATTGTGTTATCTGGAGATAGGGTTGCCACGCGTCCGGATAAAGTCGGATATAATTAGGCTTTTTGATTGCGTATCCCACCAAAATAAACGGTGTCCGGGTTTTTGTAAGGCTTTTTTTTATTTCGCAAACGAGTGTGGTCTAGCGCCTCTAAGTAAACGGAATGGAATCGAATCTTAATATACATTTTGTGTAAAAACCTAAATGTAATATAAGGGTGTAATTTAATTTCTCGGTTCTCTGGACAAAAACGTGTAGAAAAAGATAAGCGACTGACTGTATATTTATAGTGGTTATAAATTGGAATTGTTACGTATCAGTGAATGTCTATAAGTTATGTAATCGAATAAATGAATACTTTCCAACCATCAATAATCAATAATCAATAATGATAAATAAAAAAGTATATAGTCTCACGACTAACCGTTGGTTTCTGAGACCAAAATTTGTATTAACCGTATCGTCATCCCAGACATTATATTTGACAAAACAAGAATAATAATATGTTTTAAACGGGGATTTTGGTCTCAGAAACCCACGATAAGGGATGTATCCTAGAAAAAAATATTATAAACTCGTCAGTTTACTTTTGCATTGTGTTTATATAATTTATCTCATTGTAATAAAAACTTTTTACATTTACTGTAAAAAAAAAGTATTTTTGTCGCAAAAACACAATTCAATAGATTTATAACAATGTTTGTCCTTGAGTTTACTCGATTTCCCGTTCATTTGTGATACAAGATCTTAATGTTACTAAAAACTTGAGATTGGCAAAAAAATCCATAATACGCAAGTTCGTTAAATAGTTCTTTAAATTCTACTTTAAAAAATCTGCAGTTGTGCCGAAACTGTAAACTATTTTAATTCCATATTTATCGTAAACCAGTCAAAATCAATTCTACTTATGATCAAATCTATACACTACCAGCGGTACTCAGAGTCGACTCTTTAATTGGTCACTAAGAGATGTCGTATAGTGTCGCTCATGTTAAAACTTCAATAAGTAAGACTACGACTCTAGAATGCGTCGATTATTTAAATTAATAAAGTCAGTAGACGTAGACGAAGAAGTAACTTGGAATAATTTTTTTTGTGCTTTTTTCAGGTCGTTGCCCGTCGCTCGGACCTGAAGCTGATCGTGACGTCAGCCACCATGGACTCCACCAAGTTCTCCTCGTTCTTTGGCAACGTGCCCACCTTTACCATCCCAGGCCGTACCTTTCCCGTTGAGACATTCTTCTCTAAGAACGTCTGTGAGGACTATGTAGATGGCGCTGTTAAACAGGTTGGTAGACACCGTTTGCACTACCTCTATCTCTCTCATTCTAGCTTTAAAAGTTGAGACAATTGATAATTAGTTTTGTAAGGCATACATTGCCGATTGAATTTATAGAATATGAATCACTAAAATAAGGCTTAGTGTGCAATCTTATAGTTCCTATCGACACGCTCGTTAACCTTCTACATCTATCTTACTACCTTACTTCTTACTTAATATCTTATATTATAAATGCGAATTTTTAGATGGATGGATGTTAGAAGGTATCTCCAGAACGGCTTAACAGATCTCGGTAAATTTGGCGTAGATGTGGCAAACAGTCTGGAATAAAACATAGGCACATAGAACGGAATCGCGGGCGGCATCTATAGATCTATACGTTTGCTTCGTAGTATGCAAAAATAATGGAAACCTTATCCTGGGAACCTACAAAATTAGTTTCTTCAAGTACATCAAATAACACGAGTCTAGTCACAGTATATTGGAGATTATTAGAAACTAGTGAATTGCGTATCGGCGTAGTAAAGCGGTCGGAGAGCGCAGTTCGTTGACACTGACCACAGACTACGACAATACAGCAGTACCACTTGATCGATATCGTAATCATTTATCTGATCTTACGGTGAAGGAAAACATCGTGGTGTAACCTATCTGTGCACATATCAGCGAGAATCAAAGATTTTTGTGACGTCAACCAATCGGCAATGTGTTAGCGTGGTGAACCGCAAATTTAGGGTAGGCTTGACGTCTTACTCATTCTTAAAATGCCAATATCGTCAACATTAACTTGAAAATGTTAATACGTAATAATTATTTTATCAATAATATATCATATTGCTACACTGATTAATTGCGTTAAGAAATAATTCAAAGAACAAGATATAAAATCTTGTACATTAATTGAATATCATTGTAATTGATTTATCATATGTTTTTTAAATAAAGAACTATATTGACATTAAAATTTACGTGAATGCTGGCAATCATTCTTATCTGTATACCTACATCTCTGCTTACGTCATAAGCTATGATTTGATATTTTCATATTAATGTCGTGACTAATGAATATTATTGCTGGCCAGTATTTTTTACACATTATACCAATTTAGAAAGACAGCATAGAACAGTGGTTCCCAAACTTATTTTGTCTACTGCCCACTTTGTGAATAAATATTTTTTTAGCGCCCCCATATTTTCACATATTTAAAAACCACTATAACTTCAAATTAAATTAATTAATTATTGTAACCTATATATGTATATTAACGGAGACTTCTAAACGAAACTTTTACTATAACCCGCAACTTGAGACCTGCAGCGCCCACAAGGGAAAGTTTGGCATAGAAGAACTATTTTTGCCCAATTGACAAGAGCCTTGCTTGCTTGCTTGTTAAACCATGAGATGCCCAATGGCATAGGTCTCCCCCAACTAGCCTGATTTTTTTGACTGGTACATCACCTCATGTGGGCTGAGCTCGAATATTTGTGACAAGCGCCTTCGTATCGTCATCGTCAATTATGTCAAACATAGTATGAGATTTTTTGGTGTACTTTACATCTCATATGTGTGCTGAACAAATTTTAATACAGTTTTTATACATGACGATGCAATGGCGATTGTCAAATATTCGTACTAAGCCCAATGTTGTTTTGCATTGAACCACTTTAAAGTCTCCAGTAACAAGCGATTCGTATTTTTCCTTGGAATATTGTAGGATTTTTTAATACCTTACTGGTTACATTCTCATGTAACCGTTATTCATAACGTACTAGCAACTTTTCATCTGTGCATCAATACCATTTGATAAAATTCAACTCTTGCACTTTCAGAAACAATTTATTTCGCAAATAGCTTACTGTTTATTGTACACTGTGTCACCAACAAACTGGCCTAAGAATGCCACCGTCTAGGCTAGACTGTACGTAACTTGATCCTAGGTATTGTATTTTAGTACATATTCATAGTTCTATAAAGTTCTATATTCTAATTAATTAATATTATTCATATCTCTAATTGACATCCTGTATTTATGTTTTGTGTAATTTATTCGTCTACTGCACCTATTGTGTTTTAACTGACTAGTTACGTAATATTGTGAACTAAGATTCTACTAGAGGTAAAGTCTGGGAAAGATATCCATGGAAAAAAATCTCGATTTTGTTACGTAAATTCCTATGATTCTATTTAGAGCTTAACCGTGGGTTTCTGATACTAAAATCCATGTTTAAAACATATTGTCATGTCTGTTTTGTCAAAAATATTGACGATATGATTTATATAGAGATTTTGGACTCTGAAACCCACGGTAAATCCTCACGCATTAAGAACTTGACTTCAAACTCAGATCGTTTTAAATACCATTTAAATTTAAAGTAATCTAAAACCTAACAACATTTAAGATATGCTAAAATGATCAATCTAGCGATCTGTCTATTTACTAAAGAAACATTTCTATCTCTATGGAAACATATAAAAAAAGATTTTTTTAAAGGTTTAGGAATTAGCTTAACAGTGCAATTTCATGGTAAAAAAATAGTTACATTCGTAAGTTGATTGTGAACTTGTGATTAAGTAATTCACAACCGTGTAAACCTAAGATGAAATATCACGTTCTAAACCATACGTAATGTCGACATAACTATCCGGATATCCCTTTCTAGTGTATCTAATTATTTAATTACCTTCCTTGTCCATATCTGATACTAACCAACTGCAACTTGTTCAGAACTGATGGAGAAAAATGATACTGTTTACATATTTCTGGATATTTCCACTTATAACCAGATATTGTCACGGTCACAACGCGTGGATACGTGTTGCACGATTATTGTAAAGAGGTTAACTATTCGTATAAATTAATTATAAGAGTATTGAACTTTATACGATTTATTAGTACGTATTTGTTTCATCGTAAATTTCTAATTTATGAGAAAACTAGCTGTCGCACGCAACCTTGTCCACGCATAAAAAACTGTACGCTATGGTGTTCATTTATATGCTAAATTTTAGCAAGATTCATGCAGCCGTTCTGGTAACAAACATCCATCCGTCTATCCATCTAAATCTTTTATATTAGTAAGATACATATTAGTATCACATTCATGTCATTATAAGAAACATATTCAATTTAAAAATAGAATCAAGTATCTGTGATGTAGTGGATACAGTGGTAGAGCCCGCTTTAACATGTTCGCACGAATTGTCCCGGCTCGCCAGGTGAAATACCACGACCATACAGAAGACAGGCGTCAAGTGGAAGCTATCCCGCGTTTCGTCTGATGAGTGTGCGTCCCGGAGGCGTAATTTAGTCCTCTTTCCCTTCCCACCCTTTTATAAGGAAAGGATGGGAAGTGGAAGTGGACTTTCCGGATGAGAGGATGCAAGGGAAGGGAAAATATTTTCTTTCTGTGCATCCTCTCCTCTATCGATTAAAGGTAGGCAACGCATATGCAATTGCGTATGTCATGGGCAACGGTTACTTCGCTATTTCAGCGATTTCAGGTGGCCGCTCGCTCGTTTACCACCTTATGATATAAAAAAAAAGTTATGGACCACATAAAAATAAACGATATGATTAATTAAATTCATGTATATTCTATGATTCAAATGTAACTCCCATTAGATAAATTACTCATATTAGCTTAATTTTAACAGTGTGCCAGCAATAACTAGTCAATATTAACTACCGATATAGTTTTATCAACATACTGTAAAAAAAAGCCTTGCTAAAGTCAATGACCTGAGTTCAGAAAACGCGAAATTTAATTACACGAGAAATCAATTTCATTCGGATACGTAGACGTGACTTCGTTACGGTTCACAAGTATGAGATAAGTGTAGTAACTAAATGTCGTTATAAAATACTTAATAATTACTTTTGACAGAGCTAAAAATATAAAAATTATAAAACTACTGGTAATCGGTCGCGACACTGTCCGCGCGCAATTAATAAAACTTAATAGTAAGTATTAAGTAGTCTGTTTTTAAAACTATGTTCAATATCTGTGCCAAATTTCATCAAGGTCCGTTCAGCCGTTCCAGAGATATCTGCAAACAAACATCCATTCATCTAAACTTTCGCACTTATAATATTAGTAAGATTTGCCCTGTAGTACTACAAATCCACAAATAAAACGTTCTGAAAATAGCTTTTTAACCTTCTACATAAGAATCAAATAATAATAGTAAGGAAGAAGGAAACGAACGGTCGGATTTAGATAAACTTTGGAAAATATTATAATAAAGTTAAAAGAGAAAATGAAAACATTATAAAATGAAGGAAAGGAAAAGGATTACCACGAACTGTTTGATTGATATATTTACAACTGCAATTTTTGAATGGAAAAAGGAAGAAATAATGTTCTAAATATAAAAATTAAAAGTAAAAAGAAGTGCAAAAAGGTTCCGTATGTATCTGCAACAAATAGTAACTTTTTGACGACATCAAAAATATCAAAGTTATTGCTTTTCTCAACATGTATCATACGATCCAATTATAAATCTTTATATATAATTCTTCTGTGAGTGTGTGTGTCACTGAACTTCTCTCAAACGACTGGACCGATTTTGATGAAATTTTTTGTGTGTGTTCAAGGGGATCTCGGAATGGTTTAGATTCACAATTTTCATTAAATATTAACTTCATATTAATTTATTCAAATTAAAGACGTGTAGACAGGACAACGTCTGTCGGGTCCGCTTGTAATATATATAAATTATCGTCACAATTTTCGTTCCCATACTCCTCCGAAACGGCTTGACCGATTCTCATGAAATTTTGTTAACATATTTAGTAGGTCTGAGAATCGGCCAACATCTATTTTTAATCCCGCGCGGACGGAGTTGCGGGCGACAGCTAGTATACTATAGATCTATATAAAAAGTGAACTACAATCAATGGCATTCTTCACACGACTTGTTTTGTACGTGACAATTGAGTCGAGTGACACCTGGTGTGGTCCAGTCATTACGACGTGACTTCATTAGTAAAGTGCCTGTTAACTCGTCACTACACTTCTGTTATAATAAATTGAACAAAATTACATCTGGAGCAATTTGCACTGGATTACTTTTATTAGCACATTAAACGCAATAGTAGAAATAGAAAAAATCACTAAAAAACTTTTTGCTCGAAATAGATGCGTAATGTCGTATCTACAAAATATATCTTGTTTAGGGTTTAATCAGAAGCTGGATTCTGCAGATATAAAAAAAACTACATAAGGCCACAGGTGCCCTACGTGGCGCTTACATGCAGGCAGGGATCCGGTCACCAGTGACTGGAGTGGCGTTTAACGTGTAAAAAAGAAAAATCATTTAAGAAAAATATAAAATTTCCCATTCGATATACACACGGAAAAAACTTTTTGTCTATTTTTGTCCTAAGTAATATGGAAGTGCGAGTTCCCAACCCCCCCCCCCCCCCAAATTCCCCTTATTGTCATTGAAAAGATGTAAAGATATGTTTTTATACAACTGTTTCGGCAGTGGAAACCCATGATATGAATAAAATAGATTATGTTAGTATTCCGACGTCAACACCAAAATCCAACCTATTCAAATCAGAATCGATCCGATAACCTCGTTATACTGACCTTTTGGAAAAAGCGGCTAACCGTTTAAATATGCAAATAGAACATTTTCACTTAGGTATATTAAGATGTTTTATTAAAGTAAATTGGCTCTTTATATATGTACTAGCTATCGCGCGTGATTCCATCCGCGCGGAATTAAAACAAAACTTAATTTAAAGCCTATGTGTTCTTCCACACTATGTTCTTCCTCTTTGCCAAATTTCAGCGAGATTCATGTTGCTATACTGGAGATACCTTTAAACATCCATCCACCCATCTAAATATTTTTGTTTATAATATTAGTAAGATTAGTAAGCTAGAAGATTTATTTATGTTTTGCAGGCTCTTCAAATCCATCTACAGCCTGATGACGGAGATATACTGGTGTTTATGCCGGGTCAAGAAGATATCGAAGTTACTTGTGAGGTACAATCCTTTTAAAAGAACATCCTTTGTTCTTATTGCCAGCTTGTCAACATTGTTTCAATGTCATCGTGTGCAGGTGTTGACGGATCGTCTGGGCGAGCTGGACAACGCGCCGCCGCTGACTGTGCTGCCGATCTACTCTCAGCTGCCCGCAGACCTGCAGGCCAAGATATTCCAGCGCGCGCCTCCGGGACAGAGGAAGTGCATCGTTGCCACTAACATCGCAGGTACACTGACTGGCCAGGGGGGATAAACAATAAATTCTGCAAAAATATGTGTTTTTTACTATTTGTCTTGACCTATCTTTAGAAGGATCAATAAAGAAGCGTCTTGCAAAATGTAGGAAGATCGCTGTAATTCTTGTCGCTTGTATTACAGAGACATCGCTGACTGTTGATGGCATCATGTACGTGATTGACTGCGGCTACTGCAAGCTGAAGGTGTACAACCCTAGGATCGGCATGGACGCCCTTCAGGTCAGTACAGTCTGCCATCTGACACATTAGCTGTGTCTTAAGTCTGTATCTCAAGTCATGTGTTGTTAGATCAGTGATTTCTCAATTCAGATTCCTGGAAATGCACCTGCCGTCTTTGGAGTACTATTCTGCATGGTCTTCGAGAAAAAAAAATGTAAATCTCTGTTTAAGATCTACCCGGTGAGCCAGGCGAACGCGCGGCAGAGAGCGGGTCGCGCCGGCCGCACGGGACCCGGCAAGGCCTTCTGCCTCTACACGCAGCGACAGTACACGCACGAGCTGCTGCCCGCCACCGTGCCTGAGATACAGCGCACCAACCTCGCCAACACCGTGCTGCTGCTCAAGTCCCTCGGCGTGCGCGACCTGCTCGCCTTCCACTTCATGGACCCCC
>NW_013531704.1:921421-951152 GCF_000836235.2 Papilio xuthus
CGCACCCCGCACCACGCACCCCGCACCCCGCACCCCGCACTACACACACCCCTCGCCAACACCCTTTATGGATCCCTCGCCAAGATCATAACCACCAAACCTGCACTACACGCATCCTCTCCCCAACGATAATCTCATAAAAGGCCATCGAAAGGTTTATATAGGTGTACTCATGTAACAGGACACGATCCTGAACTCGATGTACCAGCTGTGGATCCTGGGCGCGCTGGACGGCACGGGAGAGCTGACGCCGCTGGGCCGGCAGATGGCGGAGTTCCCACTCGATCCCCCGCAGTGCCACATGCTCATCGTCAGCGCGGAGATGGGCTGCAGCGCTGAGGTCCTCATCATTGGTGAGAGATAACTGTGTAACCTTCACCCCCAAAACATCTGTACATAAAATAGATACGGGGCTATACTCTGTTTCCTCTTTGGCAATAATGAACTTTAACTTGTAACTTAGAAAGGTTCGTTTTGTTTGTTGCAGTGTCGATGTTGTCGGTGCCGTCAGTGTTCTACCGGCCGCAGGGGCGCGAGGAGGAGGCGGACGCGGCGCGGGAGAAGTTCCAGGTGCCGGAGTCTGACCATCTCACACTGCTGCATCTGTACAACCAGTGGAAGTCCAACAAGTCAGTACACAGTTTGCTACTTTGTATCATCGCTCTACCTTCATGTGAAACTCTCTCCTCTTTGTAGCACATCTTCGTTGTGTACTGTACTGTAGATGCGCAAAATTTTTTCAAATTAATGAAACTGCCTGTTTTAACGTGTTAATTTGACTACAATTTTATATCTTTCTTTGTTTTTATCGATCGGCTCCAACGCCATTCTTCCGCGCGCTCGTCGTCAATTTCTGCACGTGTTTTTGACAGATCACAGAAATAAAATGTTCAGATGTCCTATTCCACTAGTCAATGTATACTTAATCACAGCGGAATATGTTCAGTGGTATACATGTGAGTGAAGAAGCGTATTGATGAGAGTTGTGTTGCGCAGCTACTCGAGCGCGTGGTGCACGCAGCACTTCGTGCACGCGAAGGCGCTGCGCAAAGTGCGCGAAGTGCGCCAGCAGCTGCGCGACATCCTGCAGGCGCAGCGACTGCCGCTCGCCTCCTGCGGCACGCGCTGGGACACCGTGCGCGAGTGCATCTGCTCCGGTATGTGTACACGCACACACACACACACACCTTCGCCAAATGTACTTCTCCTTCTTATCCTATTCTCATGAAAAGGGCGGGATGGGAAAGTAGAGTAAAACTAGACTTCTACACTTGACTCGTCAGTAAGTAGCACATTCCCCCCGCAGCATACTTCCAGCAAGCGGCGCGGCTGAAGGGCATCGGGGAGTACGTGAACTGCCGCACCGGCATGCCCTGCCACCTGCACCCCACCTCCGCGCTGTTCGGTCTGGGCAGCCCCCCTGACTACGTGGTCTACCACGAGCTGACCATGACCTCGCGCGAGTACATGCACTGCGTCACCGCTGTGGACGCGCGCTGGCTCGCACAGCTCGGACCCATGTTCTTCTCCGTCAAGGAGACCGGCAAGTCAGTGTTCTTTTTTTATACAACAGATTCTTTAAAATATCTTGAATGTTTTTAACCGTTCCAGCTAAGTCCTCTAGGTTTATGCTAAGTTATAGTTCATAATAATCAAATATAGATATCCAAACCTGCGATCAAGTTATCGAGTTTTTAAATATTCTTGAAATTTCCATTTCCGTATTTTTAATTGTGTTGTTTGCAGATCAAACCGAGATAAAAAGAAAGAAGCAGCAGTCCACTTGCAGCGGATGGAGGAAGAGATGAAGGAAGCGGAACAGAAGATGGCGGAAGAGAAGAGAAAGAGAGACGAAGAGGTTCCCGTGAAGCAGGAGATAGCGACGCCCGGCCTCAACACGCCGCGCCGCACTCCGCACAGGCTCGGCCTATAGAAATGTTTCTATACATAATAAATTATCACAAATAAATCAACTGCAATAAAGATTTTGTTTTTTTTTAATTGGCGCAGTTCTGGCACACCTCTTTCCATGCTCGGTTTCGAGTATTCTTAACAGTCTTTATGACTTATTAATAATATTTCATTTTAAAGTTAAAAAAAACAGTAATTCTCTACTTCAAGACAGTCATAAACAGTTGTAGTTAAATCCGAAAGTTTGGATAAATGGATGGATGGATGTTGTTTCGTCTCTTCAAAACTTAACTAAATTTGTCATTCCTTTTTCTTATATTAAAGTGAATTTCTATAAATGAAACACATTTATCTAAACAAATATTTAATTCTCAAAATAAAATAACAAACAGAAATAAGGAATACAATTTTGTTAAAAAAAATATATTGATATGTAAAATGTCCAAAGTTATGTTCAATATATTATACAGATGTACACAAATTATATTTTAAATAATCAATTTTTTTTACAAAATATTCATGTGACTTAAATTATTTTTACTTCTTTACACTAAAAAATGAAGGAAGACGTAATCTAAAAGCAAAAAATACTTTGTATATATTTTTAAAAGAAACTTAAAAACAAACCATTAAATGAATACGAAAATAATAATTGAATTTTTTTTAAAAAAAATAATTTAAAATAGACATTTAAAAAAAGTATGCTTTTTTATTTTAAATTTGTTTAAGGAAAATAAAATAAATTTAAAGAAACATATGACTGCGAAATCTCAGCTGCTAATTATTAATTTTGCAATTATGATTGAGGCTTAATAAAGGAGATCTAAGGCTTATATTAAATAGGTATATATTATATCTTATTACTATGTAAATAATAATTATGTTGACGAAACAACTCGTTTAGTTAAAATTTTCATTTTAACATTTTAATAGTTTAAATAACTCGATATAAAGTACAAACATCCTTTATGTGCAAAATAATTGTTTTAAAAACTTTTTTCATCCTTTAGTGGAGGCCGGAGTTAACCCTTAATTCGATGGTGTCCAGTGTGACTAACAACTAATTTAAAAAAAATCTACTGAACCAGTTTAGAGAAAATAACGTAAGTATGACTTTACTATAAAAAAGACAGTTTTTTTGCTACAAAAAATTTCGTCGAATTAAGGATTAAAATTTGGAAAAAAATGTGCTTATTTCCAAACAATATTATGACGTCATAGGTCTAAAGTGTAAAACAGATACTTAAAAAATATTTGTAATTTGATACTCACGAGATCAAAAAAAATACTTACGAGTATTTTTTATGATTTTTCAAGGTCATTTTCGTATTTTTTTTTACAATAACATGAAAATCGTGTTGAAAAAAGTGAATACCTATTTGGCATCTAACGCGCATCACCAGCTTGTGTACAAAAATAAACTCTGCTTACATATGAATAAAGTCGATAATTACAACTACAATAGTGGAACAAATTAACCGTGGATTTCCACTGACAAAACATGTACAAAAAATATTCTTCTCGCTTACATTATTATTGAAAAAACACAGACTGCTTTAGACAGGCGTTTTGTCAATGGAAAGACAAAGTTAAGTTTTTCCCCATACTCCATCGCTATGAAAATCCACCTTAATATTACATGAAAAGGACACGTGATAATTTAGAAATAATTACAAGCTTTATCCTAATTATTTTTATTACTATAATTTTTCAGAACCATAATACAACCTTTAAAATAAACAGTTTCATTTCTCGCTTCAAATTTCTTATAAAGTTGTGTAAAATATGTCACAATACTCTGTTTACTGGGTTTGTCCGAATAATGCTATGCATTTTGAAGTATTTTGAAAAAAAAATGTAGAAAAAAAAAGTCGTCCGAAGAACAAAATTTAATTCTTATACTCGAGAAAACTTTTCCCTGTAAGCGGCTCAAATTGCTTTCATTTTGTTTTGTAATTTTACGATAAATCCAACATTTTTGTTTAAGGAATAACATTTTTGAGTTTCAAACATAATTCTTAACTGAATAAATTCGTCATATTTTCTGTATATTTTTAAATATTGAAAGAAAATATTATAATGAAAATTATTTATCTTATTCATAATATTACAAGTTTTCATAAACGCGACAATTATATTTTTTGTATATTTAGAAATAATAATTACTATAATATTTTTCTTCGTAAAAATAATTTTCATTTAAACATTGTCAGTTTGAGGACGTCTCGTCTCATTCAGCAGATATTTATATCGCAACTAATTCAGAAATCAAAATACAAATAATTTATATCACAATTTTAATTCAAATTCAATGATTACTATCAACTTTCAATATACAAACACAATCCGATGTTATCTATCGTAAAATTACAAGCGACGTGTTCAACAGTTCGCGACATCGAGTCCGTGCTTTTCAATGTATTTCTGCCTGGCTTCAGCGATCATCTGCGCCTTCTTCTCCTGGAAGCTGAGCTGACGCTCCTTGGCGGTCTTGGGGAAGACGCCAGTGGGTGCGGGGATCACGTACTTGGGCGGCTCCCGCGAGGGTCCGGGGCGGGGCTCCGCTGGGGGCGGGGCCTGCGCCTGCGCCTTCGGGGGCGCCGCTTCCGGTGTGTACGGAGTTATGCCCTCCAGGAAGTTCGTTATAGTCACGTCCACGCTTCGTGTTTTAGCTAAAGAGAAAAAATAATTTACCTATTAATTTTAATATACAATGTGAAGAACATGAGTGTCTCTGATTGCAAAATTTATTGCGACACAACAACTGCCGCGTCAGCCGATAAGTAAAAATAATTAATGTCTGACATATATGTCGTAGTCAAATCGTACATTAAGAAAACATAAAATAATTTCCCCATTGAGTCGGTGAAATCAATATGGTACAGTTATACATACCGAGGTCGCGCAGTACATCACGCTCGGGCACAGCGGGCAGCACCTCGCGCACTTTGCGTGCCATACGCACCAGAGACTCCGCCCCGCCCGCACCCCGCGCACCGCCCCGCGCACCACCTCGACCTGCCGCACCTCCACCCCCACCCCCACTCGCACTTGCAACCGGCAGCTCCTCCCATCTGAACTCCGTCGCCGGGATCTACAATGTACAGGAACGTAAATAAACTTAGTCAAATCAGAAAGAACAGATTCAATTACAACCATTTACAAGCTCATGTTTTTCGCATATTGAGAGGGGATGAAAGTGCGCAAATGGGAGAGATCGTACGCCGTACGACAAGGATTTTGTGGCAGTTGACAGGTTCACATTTTGACCAATGAGGGTGCGGCGGCTACACGATTAAATGTTGCCATTTTCATATTTTCGAAATCCCAGAAAAATGTCACTATAATGTTGACATGTAGGTGAATTAATTTGGATTTGTTAATCTAAATAGTAAGGAATTACTACAGCAACGGAGATCATAAGTTGCAAATCAATGGCTTAGAGTCGCATCATGGAAAAATTTCAAAAAAAGTTTGGAAATTTTTGCTCACTGGTAACCCTTAAAACTTGTAAACGTCAAATGTCAAAAACTGCCTATGGCATGACGATCTTATTATTGTTGACGATTATTTAACATAAAGATATAAATAGCTGTGAATAATAAAGATTAATGACACAATGCTATATCTAGTCAGTTCCATATGTACCTGTAGCGCGTCAGCCAGCGCGAGTGCGATGCGGCGGGAGAAGGCGGCGTCGTCGTCAGCGTCGCGGTCGAGCGGCGGCAGCAGGCGCAGCGTGTACACTGTGGCGGGCGCGGTGAGGTACCACAGCGCGTCCTCGCACAGCTGCCGCGCCAGCCCGCCCCCGCCCCCGCCCGCACCCCGCACGCACACCGCGCTCATCGCTCGCTCCACACCTGACCATCACACCAACACATGGACAGGCTATAAACCGTGCTACTTTGTGCCTATTTGATTTTCACCATTTTGTCTTACTTATTACTAATTAATGGGGGCAAAAACTTAAAGCTCAAGTAGATGACTAGCGTCAAGTGTCATCTGTCACGTCATTTTAAAGATATTTTTTTTAAATTACTTATTCTTAATTGTTTTTGTGGAATTTGACAGAAGTGATTTTAATGATTATTAACACAAAGAGCTTTGTTAATAAAGTGTTTTATATTTTTTATCCCTCTCATTATCTTTGACAAAAGAGAGAGAACATTATGTTTTAAATGGAGATTTAAATCTCAGAAATCCACGACTATTAAATGCATTCAAATATAAAATATCTTTTCTCAGTTTGAGTTAATAGCGCTCAAGGTAAACTTGTAAAGGTCAACAATAATATTGCGACACATCTATTTAGACGATTCTAACATTTTCTAACAATAACAAGTTTCTTTTATTTTTATTGAGTCAAGATTAAATTTGTTTATTGAATATCTAACTCTACTTATTTTTTTAATTCTAAAACTATGACGTCACAATACAAGTGACGAGACACGAGTTTATGTACATACTTATGTTACACACCACACAACTTTTTTTTTAAATTATAAGTTGTCAAATGAGCAAGCCGGTACTTAAATTCGCCGAAATGTCGAAGCGACCGTTGATTATAGACATCTTAAATTATGAATATATTGCCTACCTTCATTAGACAGAGGAGATGAACAGAGAAAATTTTCCCTCCTCAACCATTCCCTCATCCATCAATTCCCATTACAATAAAGAAAGAGAACTCACGTATAGCAACTGGTTGCACCCTGTTGCCGATGGGGAAGGGCCAATCTGTGAACTTGAGCAGGGCTTTGCCGTTAGTGGGGCATCCTTCTGGCTGCAGCAGGATGGGCTTACTTGAGCTGTCAGCAAAGTGTTGCCTGCAATTGGTGCATTTTTAGCAGTAATAACAGAAGTAATAATCTTAAAACTAGAATTAAATACTAAATTTTCTGTCTGTAAGTTCTAGTGTTAAACTAGAATTTCCCTGTTCTGGAACTTGCACTGATACATAGTCTCTGTTATATGTAAGTAAATAAGGGATGACATGTATGAATTAGTAATAAGTGAAAGCCAATGTCCTGCATGAACGGACAACCTCCATAAAACAGAAAGGGTTTGAGAGAAACTTCTGTGAGATAAATATATTGGTGCCATAGACTTTGGCTTATTCAGGGTCAACTGTAACACAATTATCATGGCATTGGAGTTCCACAACAACTGATAGCCAGCACTTTATCTGCTTAGCTATATATAAAATAGGTTTTAACACACAATACTCTACTTTGTTCAGTACTAAAACCATTATAAATACTTACTTTCTTATAAATTGTGATGCATTTCGTATACCGAGAGTTGAAGCAAAAAATGGCGGCACTTTCCATTTTCTTAGCTGAAAATCAAATGTACAATTTAAATTACCATAATGGAATAAAAAAACAATAATCTGATATTTAAATTTGATAGACACATTTGTTTATTACTTACGCTAATAGTTCCAAGAACATGTGAAGCCGCTAGAGAATCCAAACAAGACACATAATTGGCCACCAGTACACTGCACCGTGGATCCCTGTTGCCTTTCAATTTTACATAAACACCTGAGAAAATGTGAATTATATTTACATTTTAATTGGTAATTCTTATAGTGTCTTATACTTTTAAATTCTTGAAAGCAAAATTTATCAGAAGACAAGTTTAATGGACATTAATATGTATAATATATGTAAATATGATGTTATATATCAATTTAATGTCAAGTTGTCATGGTAAAAATTTGCTAATATTTTTTAAGCAAAAGAGGCAAGTACATACAATTATTTTAGGAATCTTATTCAATTTAGTTATAATGTCCTTACCAAACGTCCAACAAGCGAGTGTGGACAATATCTGTCGCACACCTGATTTATCAGGTAGAATAATCGCAGCAATCCATAATATCAATCCCAGAATAATTCTTAAACTCATAAAAAGTAGCCCCAAAGGTAAATAGAAGAGAAACTGCAATAGATTATCGCCCGTAAACCTGAAACGGTAAACATACGGTAGTAAACCTCTAAAGAAAACACCTTGCATTGACGATTGAAGTTCGTCTTACTTTCCCCAAAATATAAACTAAACTTACCTTTGTTTATTGAATAGCTTGTCGACTGTTAACGTCATTTTGTATATTTATCGACACAGGCCAGTTATTACAAGATAAAGGAGATATACAATAAACGTATAGAGTTAAAATTTATGAAGACATTACAAATTCTTTCGAAGAAAATTCTTGATCCTGATAATGTAATAATACGACAAACATGGATAACACTTGTCATAGATAACTTGAATCTGTCATGAATTTGCAAACCACAGACAATCGATGCACAGATTATTAAGAAGTTTAATTTGTAAACAAATATTGCTATAAAACAAAATGTGTGATGACATTATTTCACAATTTCATTTCAATTCAACTATGACATATAACTTCAACTTCAATATCTTGTTTTCTTCTGTGCATTCAACTCAATTCCTTTGTGTGGTGAACATTTTACTTAAAAGTTATTATTACTAGTGATGTTTTCTAAATACTTTTAATTGTAAACAATCCGATAAAATTTGGCAGCCAGATAAACTATATTTTTAATATCAAACTAAGTTTTGTGTTTACTTATTATAGTAATCTGGTTTTGTTCAAACGCAATTTTTTTAGAAATACTTATAATGGAGAGAATGGAGTCATTACCAGATGAAAACACTGGTACAGAAGAAGAAAACGAAACACCGGAAAGAAATCAAGGTAATCGCAGAAATGTTCAAGGATATTCTTCATGTCCTACTACTTCCTCCAATCTAAACCAAATGGAAGAAAAAATGCGTCGTAAACTACAGTTTTTCTTTATGAATCCAATCGAAAAATGGCAAGCAAAGCGAAAGTTTCCATACAAATTCATTGTGCAAGTGATCAAGATAATTTTGGTAACTTTCCAACTCTGTCTCTTTGCACATAACAGATATAATCATGTAAATTATACTTGGGACAATCGGATTACATTCTCGCATCTTTTTCTACTTGGTTGGGACTCTACAAGAGAGATAAATGCCTACCCTCCAGGTGCTGGTCCCTTAGCTGTTTATAAAATTGATGAATTTTATAACACATTGGATTATGCATATGCAGGCTATGCTAATCTGTCTAATGCTATTGGCCCATATTCATATAATGATGACAACAACAACATGCCTGACCCTGTCTTCTGCCAATATAATTATAAACAAGGCATCATACATGGATTTAATGAGAGCTATGAATTCAACTCGGAAATCAATGAAACTTGTATAAATTTTACATTACCTAATGGTCAGTTGCTTAAATCCAAACATTACATCAAAGATTCAGGCATGGAAATTAATTTTGCAGCACTAGTAAGAGCTAAGTTAATGTTTTCTCTAAAAACTATAAACTTCAGAGCAGCCGGTCCGATCACCCCACCAGAGTGTGTCAGGTTTGATGTAGAAATAATATTTGATAATGAAGATCATGATGGACAAATGTCTCTGGTCCTCGAAGCGGAACCCTATAAACTGGTCTGCAATGGTGATAAAAACTACATTACGGATAACAAAATCGATCAGATTTTACGTAGTATTCTTAACATACTGGTTATATTAATCTGTTCTGCATCCCTCATGTTATGCAGTAGAGCTATATATCGAGCACAGCTCCTTAAAGAATTAACTGTGCAATTTTTCCGAAGGGCATATAACAAAGAATTAAGTTGGGATGGTCGACTGGAATTCCTTAATATTTGGTATATAATGATTATTGTCAACGATTTACTTATCATTATGGGATCAGCAATAAAAGAACAAATAGAAAGAAACCAATTTACAAATGATCAATGGAATGTGTGTTCTTTATTTTTAGGTTTAGGTAATTTGTTAGTATGGTTTGGAGTACTTAGATACTTAGGCTTCTTTAAAACATATAATGTTGTTATACTAACATTGAAAAAGGCAGCACCGAAAATATTTAGATTTTCTTTCTGTGCTTTGCTCCTTTATGCTGGGTTTATGTTCTGCGGTTGGCTTATACTAGGTCCGTATCACATGAAATTTAGATCCTTAGCTACAACATCAGAGTGCTTGTTTTCTCTTATTAACGGGGATGATATGTTTGCAACTTTCTCGATCATGTCAAAAAAATCACCGATGCTCTGGTGGTTTAGCCGTGTTTACTTATACTCTTTTATAAGTCTTTACATTTATGTTGTTCTCAGTTTATTTATATCTGTTATAATGGATGCATATGATACTATAAAACAATACTACAGCGAAGGTTTTCCGAAGAGTGATTTGCAAACTTTTATTGGTGAACCATGTATTGAGGAAGTGTCTTCAGGGTTGTACAGAACACAAAGTTCTTCTTCGTTGAATGCTATGATGAATTCATTGTTCTGTTGCAATTTTTATAGAAGTGCTTACTCAAAAATAGGTGGTGGAGGTTCAAATTTGAATATATTATAGGCTCCTTTTTATTTTATTGTTATTAAATTATTTTAAGGAAGCCATAAGGTTGTTTTTGGTTAATTATTGTGAGAAATTTCGCACGTTTTGAAGTGAAAAATATTTAAGGAGGCTAAGTCATAAAATGATAGGTCACATAGAATGTTTAATTTTTTAATGTATAAATGTTAATCATGTAAATAAGAAATTTGTAAATGTGTAAATTATGTCCGTTGTAACCAAAGATTGTAAAAACCAGTAACTGTAATTGGATTGTTACGAGATTAATATTTATAATGCTGTGAATGTGCATGTATTTGTGATACAGAAAGGAACAAAATAAATATATGTAGTAAACAATTGCTTTTCATTATTGATTTTGCGTGTAAATGAGGACAGTTACTGAATATAATTGACTCAACTGTTATTTGATATCAAACATGAGGTCATGTGTTCTTTGTCTGCCTACCATATAACTGACATGGTCGTCAACGAGTTAAATAGAGATAACAAATACATTTCATTGTTCGATTTGTTTTATCTGTATTTAATAAAAAAAAATGTATAATACACTTTTACCGTATGATCATTTTTAAACATTACCTAAATTATGAAAGCTGCAGAAAAGCACCTGCCCAATTTACATACTGGGATGCGAAACGTGTGAAGACGTTGTCAAGTTTAGTTTGGTCAAAAATGTATATATCCCGGTCTGTTAAATATCATGTAGTCAAGTAACATAAATACCATATAGAAAGTTAGATAAAATGGTACTTAACAAGAGTTATTAATTAAGAAATTCGATGGTGTCCAGTGTGACTAACAACTAATTAAAAAAATCTACTGAACTAGTTTAGAGAAAATTACGTATGACTTTACTAAAAAAAACAGTTTTTTTTTGCTACAGAAAATTTCGTCGAATTAAGGGTTAACGCCTGCACTATCACCTACGTGAAAACTACCAGGCTTACAGAAATATCTTGTATACAATATACAAAAATAATGGAGTAAAGACGGGATAATTGTTATAGATTACATTACAATGATGCATTAATTGTTTTTATTAATTTATATAATAGAAGAGCGAAGTACAATGACCCAGGTTTTAATTCCCACCACACGACGCTCGAGTCTAAAATTTAAGAGCCCTTCTCTTTTCTTTAAGAACCTTCTATCTCTGTCTATTAGAATGATTCAGGTTGGAGCTGTGCAAGGTGATAAACATATTGTCCATAAGTTTATAACTTATTGTCTCTGATAAAGATGACAGAAGTTATCTTCCGTGTTTACGTATACATAATTACATATTTATTATGATGCATCTCACAGCGCATTTACTACGACAAATAGATTTTATTAGAAATTAGCTGTTCGTTGCAGTTTTACTTTTAAAACTACCAACAGTAAAGTATTTTCAATCAGTCGACTAATCGTGAGCAATGTCCTCCCATAAGCTAAAGTTTGATGAAAATTGTGAAACTATCGACAAATCGTGTGTAAAAAATGAAATAACTATTTTTAAAGTTTCATACATTTATTAAAATCTACAAATAACTGCAAACAATAACAATATTCACATTTGCTTTGCGAGTTTATTACATCTGCTATAAATCATATTAACAAAATAATGTGGCCTGCGCATGTCTCGTTTTATTTTACATACCTTTCGAACTTTATTTGCATTTCTAAAACATACTTTTTTAAGAAAGGTGTTACAACTTTGCAGTTAAGATTCCTTTATTCACAATTTACGTCTCCTCCTAACTTTGTACTAAAATAAAAAGGCCTTTGTCTTAATTCCAAATAAAAACTAATATTTTAAAATTTCAGTGATTGTTTTTGCTTTAGGAGCTTTACAAACAGTGACATTCGCGTAGCGTTGGCAAGCACTAATTTTTGACGTTCATTACGTCAAATTATTATTTACTTACATCATGTTCAGTTTACATAACAATAATCTCATTATTATTGCATCATTAGGATGCGTAGACACTGACTTTAATAGTTAAATACAATGGTATTGTGTCAATTTACATTAAACGAGAAACTTAGATAATTTTGAAAAATTCATGCCCAAATTTAGTGTGCAAACAGCCTAATTCATCTCTACAATATTTGTAATTTGAAATTCGTTGAAACCATTATTGTTATGCACCTAAAATTAAGTTAATACTAATATATTTGAAACGAAAAGAATTTTCGCGCCTTTTTTTACGTCAAATAATTTAAAATCACAAATGTCTATATTTTTAAAAATAAATAACTTGGCATTAAAATATGTTAAAAAATAATTTCAATTGATTTAATACAAATATACAATATCATTATTATGCTAACATTTATGGCATTTTCTATTATCCTGTAAATAAATTCGTTAAAATAATAATAAGTAAATATATAAAAAAGTAATTTTTAAAATCGTATTTACATTATTTCTTTCTGTGATATGATTTCATCGATTACTTACAATCACGGATAAAAACATCTTTATTTTACAAAACATACCCAAATGTCAGAATGTACACACACAATTCTAGCACAAGGGTCATACAAAGCAATATACCATATAAGTCGATATTAAAAATGGATATCAAATCAGCTGCCTTAACATATTTGCTATCATTACAAATTACACTAAAAAATAACCTACCATTTCCTTAATCTAGGTGTCGACAGTGGAATGCAAAATCCAGACAGAGGACAAATCTTTGGTAACGCATAGACAAAAATATTGCTTTTCGTAGCACAATTGTGACACCAAAGAAACAATTAGCCAATCATAGACTAACATTTAGTAAGTCTTTATATAAAAATACTCTTCCATTCAGTCTCTTTGATTGGTTTATTTTTTTGTGGTGTTAGAATTGCTCTGCGTCTGGGGTTCCGCGCCTAACATTATTTGGATCTCGTCTACGCTCTTTCCTTTCGTCTCCGGTATGACGAAGAAGATGAATAGAAAGCCTACGAGCATAATGCCGGCGAACATCCAGAAAACTTGTCCCTGTCCGATCGATTTGTTCAACGAGTTGAAGGTGCTGGTGACCGTGAAACTGAGCAGCCAGTTGAGAGTTCCGGCGGTGGAGCCGACGAAAGCTTTGATATCAATCAAGCAGAGCTCGCCCGCCATCATCCAGGGGATGGGACCGAAGCCCAGAGAGAAAGCGATAATGAACAGGGAAAGAGACAGCAAAGGCAGCCAGGACATTGACTGTACGATCGACGATTCGGGACCGTGGACGCCTTGCATAAAGAAAAATACACCTAGAGCGGTGGAGCAGACACACATGACTAGCGCAGAGAACAGGAGGAGGACTCTTCTGCCCAGTTTATCAACCACCAAACTGGAGACAAAGGTAGCTACTACTTGGATCACGCCAATAATGATAGTGGCAATCGCGCTCGGGATGGCCGCACCGGCGCTAGCAAAGATGGCGGATGTATTGAAGATTACGGCGTTGATACCAGATAGTTGCTGGAACAACATCAATGCGTAGCAGATAAGAATAGCTTTTAGCGCCGTCTTCTTTGTGATAGCGGACAGAAATGACACCGGGTTGTTTTTCGCCTCTTCAGCTTTGTTGATCAGGGTATCCAATTCGGAATCGACGTCGTAATTCCTACCTCGGAGTCTGATAAGAGCGTCTTTCGCTTCATCGTTCCTGCCCTTCACCACTAAAAAGTTAGGACTTTCGGGCATGAAGAAGAATACTATACCAAATATAATAGGAATGATGGTACAAAGAATGTTGAAGACGAATACAGTGGTGTAGCTTCCTACGACGTAAGAGAAGAGAATACCGACTGTGATCATCAACTGGAAGTAGCTGCCGAGAGTGCCGCGGATGGAGTCCTGCGCTATTTCACTGGTGTAAGCAGGGGCGGTTACGCAGAAGGCTCCACCGGCTATACCGGTGATGATTCTTCCAGCCATGAGCATTCCAACGTTAGTCGCGAAGGTAATGAGAAGCCAACCCAATGTGAAAGGAGCAACGAGACACAACATGGTCTTCTTCCGTCCCAGCGCGTCCATGATGAGTCCGATGGGGAAGCAGACAGCTGCGGCGCCGAGGTTGATGAGCGAGGACACCCAGTCGCCCTGGGATTGTGAGACATCGAAATCATAATCGGTGCTGTTGGCTTGCGTGATTTTGAATATGACCGGAGAAGACCAGCCGAGCATAGACCCGGCAGCCAATGCGCCCAGAGTGGCTGAAAACATAACAAAATGAGTTTTATTTATGGTTTAATTTCATAAAGACGTATGGGTGATTTATTTCATGCTTAGGGTACAATGAGAAACAAGTGAAATTACTTATAGATGAGGAGGACATAATGAAGTGTCATCATTGTGCAACAGACAATTTGCATAACCTGTAATAGTATGTCATGATAGTTACCCGTCAAAGCTGCGATGTACTGGGGCAGCTTGCGGCCTCCCTCTCCGCGTGGCTCCACCAGCGCCGCCTGCGACACTCCGATCTCTGCCATGCCGTTGTTTGCTTGTGTCTGCTGGAATGAGGAAAATAAATCAATTAGTTACTAAATAATAAAAAACTAAACATGTTACGAATGCAACACATCTTAGTGAAAGCCTATAGTGTAATCAGTCTCTAGATGTTAAAAATATAAAAAAAAACATGAGTAAAGCTTCTTTACATTGAATTCTATACACATGAACATGATATACATATACATGAAATAATTTATTTAAATACTTTTATTGTTTCAATAAAAACACATAACTATAAACAAGTTAACGAGTTACAGGTTATAGGCGAAGTTTATTAAATTTTACCAGTAGTATTTGTTTGAGTTAATTTACAATTATAAACATGTTTACTATTATTCCATATTTACCAAGAGTAACCACCGTTGGGTTTACTAGTTATACTTTGTAACCATACTATTTTGGAATAAAAACTTTGTGCTAAACCTTTTTTTGAAAATACCTAATATGGTAATTAGGAACAATGAGATCACTTATAAAAAAAATATGGTAATCATTATAATGTTTGTTTGTATACTGTGAAAAATACCGTTATAGTTAACAAACAGACCTATCTTTTCTGCCTTTTAGAACAAATATGTTTTCAAAACGAAATGAAATTGACACCAATATAATAGGTTTACAGATGTTTACCTCATTTTGGGTTCTGCTAGGACCGGCCTCACCAAGTAATGGTTCAGTTTCAGGGTTACGACGCTTACGGAAACAGCCAAATAGTTTTACACGCATTTTATATGTATAATTTTATTGTAAAGAAAACACTACACATTATTTACATAAATCAAATCGACGTTTACTTTGTTTGCCAAAACATTTCGCAGCTGACTTGCTATATTGATAAATTGATAGTGACGTCAACTTGACGTAGCATGAACAAACGTCATACGTCAGTTCAGTATCATTGCCATAAAGAATAATATTATTACTTTGTTTACAGCAAACTTTGAGTTTGTTTTAAGACCTTGTTATTATTTTTATTTAATATTATTAGTATGTATAAACTCATCATATAAGATAAAATACTAAAATAAATATTTGAGGCAAAAGTTTGTTACGCCTGCCAAAAGAAAATAGCAATTACCAGAAGTTGTGGTGATAAGTAATGCAGTTACATTTTAATCCTGTATATACTAGTAAGCTATAAGGATGTAGAGAAGCATTATGGGTATGTCTAGATCGCGCCAAACAGAAATTTGTTTTTTCTGCTTTCTTTGTGGGTCAAATTAATGTTAGGCAAAAAATTGTAATGACACGTTCCGTTCCGTTCCTCGTAAATAGCGCACTGAATTTGAGAATTTAATGTTTTGTGCATTTGAAATTCCTGTCACGCGATATGGTAATTATTTTGTCCTTGACTTTGACAGTTGAAAAATAACGAAGCAATGGCCAGCAGTCAGCACTCGGCAGCGCTTCATTTGAATAAAGACAAAATGAGTAAATACTTGGCTTGTTATTAAAATAACAAAAGACGATACTGTTTCAACATTCAATAATAATTATACAAAACTCTGTATTGAATGTCGATACCATTGAAAGTGGTTTATGTTACCAAGAAAAATTAAATACAGGGGATTTTGGAGTATTGTTAATATTTATACGTACCAATAAACAAATGTTTTATTGGGGGCGGTACAACTAAAGTTTATTGCTCATTATCGTCAATAGCATTATGGTTATGGCTCGTATTACGATTTATCTATCTATAACAATGTAGTGTAAATATTTTATTATTATGATCAGATATGGCTGCCGATGAGAACTGCCTGTGCCTTGTTATGCATGATAATAGCAACATCTTTGTTTTAATGGTTCATTTGTTTTTTTTTAATGTGAACATAAATGTTCACTTACACGCGTCACAGCGAACGATTTGCACAAGCCATTGTTAATTTCATGTTTTGTCGCAGAATAATATAATAACTGTCTCGGGAATATTTTATATTTAATACGACAACATAAGATTTGTGATTTACGAGTAACTCACGTTAGGAGATGTACATTATATTATAAACTGTCTTTCAACGGAAGTAAGGAATTACGATTGCTTATTAAACGACCCAGGAATTAAGATAACGATTTGTTATTATCATTATTTTTAATCTTTGAAGGTTTAAAGAAACTAAAACAACACAACGATAATATTTTTTGAAGCAAGTATGAAGTACTACATACACTTGAACATGCGGTACATAGACATAAGGAATATGAGGCCAGAAACAGTATAAAATCTTCTTAAATTGAAATCTTCGTTGAACATAGTTAAAAACATGAAATCTCGGTTCACTATCCCCGGGTGACATAGGCTATATTTATTATTAGATTTTTAAATGTATATTATTTAAAGGTTTTAAATAATTAAGTAGTAAATACACCGCATTCCGTTAGTCTGCGGAGATTTTAAAAGACATCCCGAGTCGAATCTTAATGCCCCAAAGAAGTTGTCTATGCGCGACCATTACTTACCGTTAGGGCAAATGTTGCCCGTTCGATCTTCTTTATTTATGGTTCCACAACCGGACGAGAAAGGCGGATGTTCGTTTATAAAACTATAAATCTAGACTTTTGTAAAGAATGCAATATTAATTTATACAACCTAGATTTCTGGTCTTGGTGGATAACATAGATAGATAGGGAATGTAGGTTTCCTTAAAATGGTGCCTTAAAAGTATTATGAAACCGGTAAAATTTAGCATTTTTTATTTTATTTTATCATAGATTATTTGCAATGAATTGGTCCGATATACAATTGATAAAATTAAAAAGTTAATCTTATCATTTGAAGAGACAAGGCATTTGCTGAATACAAAGTCATTTTACTTGTCGATTCGCGAATTAGTAAAAAATACTGAGTAACTAATACATTTAATATGTTATGTATGAACGAACAGAAAAATAACATTAACCAAACTATCAGTGTATTACGTAGAACGGAAAATTCGGAATTCATTTTGTTTTTTTTTTATCAACAGATAGGTAAATTAATTTAAAAGTTCATACCAGTAATATTAAATCGCAAAGTATAAAATCTATAACGTAGTAATGTCATTATCATTATATTTGCAAATTATCGAATTAAGATATAACACCTCTTTGCTTTTCTGGTCTTTATGAAATTTTTATAACTCTAAAGCGATTTTTATGAAGTAAAATTATGCAAATAATTAAAGACCTTGATATACATTTTATAATCCTTGACATATATTAAAATAAGCGTATTTGTCGATTAACCTTTAATTATCTACGCGATAAAAATTTCAGTACTTACTATATTATTTTTAATTATAACTGTCAATAAGTAAAAAAAAATAAATCGCCTGACGTAAAGAGTAATTACGTAGTCGTTCAGATATTTTACGATAAAACATGTTACTGATTTCACAGAACCAGCCGAGCCCCCCGACTTAATTGCGCGGCAAAAAGTTGTTTCTGATGCATCGCAACGACGCCATTGCATTCCGACCGCCAACCGAGAATCTTCGAGAGATTGTTCATATATTAAGATATACTAGGTTAATATTAAGTTTAGAATTTCGAATAAAAAAACCGATTCGCTCAAAATTTCTTGACAAGCTTCTGTGCACGCAAACCACATATTCCCGCTATTTTTTTTAAGTACATACTTATTTTTTTTCAGGGAATTGGCATCCGTACTTGTACCAATCTATCAATAAATTGGTTTAGAAAAATATTTGTTTTATCTTGCAAAGGCTGTAGCTGGCATATATTACTGTATATGGTTAGTACGATCAAGTTTCCAGAAAAAATAACCTTAATGATACTATGCCCCCAAGCGAGTACATGATCAAAATGCTTACACACTTTACTTACGAAAATTAAAAAAAAAAAACTTGTAAAACACAATTATCCAATGGTACAATTTTGACAGTCTGTCAGAATACGTTTCCACTGGAAACGTCCATAAAATAGGTAATTATTATCTCAGTATTCTCAGAAAGAATTTGACAGATAATAAAATATTTTATACGAATGATTCGCTAGAAAATCGCGCTCATAAGTTCCTTTTTGCAACATTTCTGCGAAAGTGAGTAAAAGGATCTCTCATCTCTAGTTCTGATGAATCTATTTCCTTTGTATAGCTTTAATAAACTATATTATTGGTAACATAATTAACACTGTTTACCCTAAATGAATGGGGAAAGATCGATCTGGAGGAAGAGAACCTGGTGCTCTGACCCCATATAAGTTAGATAAGGACAGGGAGATGATATTGAGTCACTATTAATGAGATATTTATATGTTTATAATTACCGGTACAGAAAGCATAACATTTGATACGATGGCTGTTGTAATCACTTGCGCGGGAAATATCGGCAACGCGCCGAGCGTTAGAAAACTGGACGTAGCACTTGAACCGAACATGTTGGCGAACTTGTTCGCTTTTATATAATGTGTTGTATGAACAAAATACTGAGATTTTGAGTGTAATCTTTACACAATACTTTGGTTATTTGTACAATATTCAGTTTGTTGGAGTGCATCTCAAGTTTTAAGATAGGCAAGCGATAATATTTTCATATATTGACAGTATAATACTGATATGATTACGAAAATACATTTGGTGAGACAAAGATATGTCAAGATAATAATGTTTTTGACCCATGTCTCAAGTCAAACACTGGAGTATTTTATACTATTACTATCCATAAATCTATTACTCGACAATGAGTACATTCAGTACTACCAATTCTGCTGAATTTGACGAAAAAAAAACTTACCATGGAACCTATTAAAACTGTCAATAGGTCAGCTTTTTTCTTTATACTTTTCAGTCGTCTTACTAATATTATAAATGCGAAAGTTTGGATGGATGTTTATAGAATGTAACTGCATGGATCTTGATAAAATTTGGCATATTTGTAGAACATAACCGGAAAGGAAAGAAAAACAGGCTACTAGTTAAATTTATATTATAATTTCGCGCTCATGGAGTTCGGACGACTGATAATTTTATTATATGTAAGAAGATTGTAGATATTGTATTATGAGCAGAGAAGTAAGCAGTAATTATTGTTTAATAAATATCAACTTATGCAAAATATAGTTTTTGTTGCGATCTCTGTAATCAATGTCAGATAAGTTGCCGACGTATCATATACCGTATGATGACATAGCTTCAATAAACGATATCTATATAATCTTAGATAATATACAGACCTGGGAGTCTATTATTTTATAGCAAGATATATATGATGTTATGTTACTAGCTGTCGGGACTCCAGCCGCGCTGAATTAAAAAATATGTTTTCTGTGTGTTCTTCCAGACTTTGTTTTATATCTGTGCCAAATTTCATCAACACCCCTTGAGCCGTACCGGAGATTCTAAACACATTATTCAGAAAACATCCATCCATACAAACATGCCGACGAAGATCGCCTGTGGACCGACCAAATCAGAGCGGCTGTGAATGTCCCCCTGCACCAATGTACAAAAAAGGGAGCGACTAGGGCGGAGTGGCGGCGCCTGGTAAAGCGGGTCACTGATACTTGATGACCACGATCAGTCTAACAAGACTGTAACGACGAAGAAGAAGAATACAAACATGCACATTTATAATATTAGTAAGGTTAATATCTCTAAAAATTTTATAAAATAAAAACTAAATAACTTATTTAGGCATCGTCATATTTGAGTGTTTTTTGTGTATAAATACGTAGACATTAATATGTTTGGAAATTTGTTACTTTTAGTGATGCGGAATAATATTTAATGTGAGAAGAGTATTTAGTTTAACATGTTATGATTCATTTGTGAAATAAAATAACATTAGTACGATGCTTGCGTCGGGTTTACAAACAAAATACATAAACAAACTGTGGACTACAAATATTAGTTTAGGAAACGAACGTTGCGGTAAAGCTTTTAGAGACATTATACTAAATAAAATATAATTTTAAGAATAAATAAATTTAAAAAAATAACATACAACGAATTAAAAAAAATAGGACAAAGGCACAAAACTTCAAATGCCAGAATTATTTACAGATTAAATAAAAATAATAGAACGTGGATATAAAACAATTAATATTGCCTTAGGCGTTCAGGACTTATGTCTGTATGTCCGGACGGAAACGGACGTATTTGTCGCAATACGGAGGCCGACTACTTGTACTGTAACCTCTTAAAACAAAAGACAAAATGATAATGTTAAAATGTTAATTTATGTTTTGGCTTTTAAGTAGAGTATGCTAGGAAAATTCAACTCAACCTAACATTAAATTATTTGAATTAAATATTATACAATTAAACTCTTTTATCTTATTAATTTTTAAAAATACTGGATACTTTTTAATTTTTCAAAAATAGGCCCAAACGACTGGCAACTCCTTTCGATTAAAAAATTATGAAAATCGGACAACCAGGAGCGGAATTACGAAGTAACAAAAATGAAAAAAAAACATGCAGACGAATTGAGAACCCACTCCTTTTTAAATCGGTTAATAAGCATAAGTTTATAACCAAAAATTTTACGCACATTTACTCATTTCTATTTGGTTCATTAATTTTACTTGAGATAAGTTTATAAATCAAGTTCCTAACAATCAAATGATTTACAACACTTTTCTAATGAGATTCAAAGTGACAGAGACAAGTGCAACCTCTATATGTAGTTATACGGCTTCAAACTCGCATGTTACCGCGCGACATGCAACGCTAATTACGCTGTTAGAATGCGGATTTGCTTACGTATGTTTTGATGCAGTACACACCAGTTTTGACATCATGTCATTATACTTTGATTATGTTGATTACTTATCACATATAAATATATGTTAGGGTTTATAGTTTCGTAGTTTTTGCACGAGAGTTAGGGCTTTGCATACTCTGTTAAAATACATAAATTTAAGTCTTGTACAACCCTTGTCATAATTATGTAAACGCGGTAAAAAGGTTACATAATTTATTGTCTATGGTAGTTACCCGCCATTTATCTGCGCGGAATTAAAAAAATACTAGAGATAATATGTCAGTCAGGGGATAGTGTAGCTTACCAACAGTAATTTTTTTTGAATGGGTTCAGTAGGTTTTTTTTTTCAATTTTTTTTCTTTCTTTCTTTTTTTTGCAATGCAAACAAACAATCAATTAGTATCTAACCTGGATAAATAAGAGGATTTAAATATTGCCTTATCCTTGGTAAAGTTTTTAAAAGTTTACGTCAAATAATGAAACTTAAACAAGGTCGAACGAATCGTAAAATATAATCTTGATAATACAGAAAAATTTAGGTCTTGTTATGTACAGAGTGTTAAAAGTATATGTTATTTAAAATATGTATGAAGATTAAAAAAGATTAAACTTTTTTTATTGTTAACGCGATAACTTATTTGCGGCGCGTTAAAATTATAATGAATTCTAGGAACAATTCAGAATATTTTTGCCCCACTGACTGGAGTGTAATATTTTTCATTGAGAAAACCTATAGCCTAATCTGCTTGCTGATTTTGAAGTGGGAACCTTCGTACTCTGACCCGCACTATAATAAAGTCAGTTGGGCATCATCGTAAATATGTGTTTTCTATTTAATTATTTTTATTCTCAATTCAAAAAAAAATACGAAACTGATTTAAAAATCTTTCTGTAGTTTAAAAGAAGAAAACTGTACTATAAATGAAAAATTATCATAAGCGTGGGAACTTATTTAACCTTTTTAATATTTCGTAGACTACCTACTATTATTTTGAATGTAGAAGTTTTAAGACTATCTAATATTATTAACTATGTTTTTAAAACAAATATTTTTGGTGTCTGTTAATAATAAAACGATTAAATATTTACTTCAACTCACCTCACGTTACGTTGAAAATTACTGGCAAAATAAGCGCGAAAACACAAAATCAAAATATATCTGGCTGGAAATAAAAAACCGCGAGGCACACCCCAGTTTTTACAATAAAAAAACGAATCGAACTAATGCCATAGATTACTTTCGACTTAATTTTTTTTCGCGTAAAGACAAAGGTTGCGTCGTTTGCGGCCTATTTTTCTGAATCTCTTGTCGACACTGACCGCGAGCGCGGGACAACCGTCGTTTCGACTAACGCGCTGCAAATAAAGTCCCCAACGCACGTGCGATTCTAAGATAAAAGATAATTTAATCTTAATTTAATCGCAGTGGAACAAGGCAGGATTCATGTGTGATAACTGATTAATTAAATTAAATCATACATTTATGTTCTACATTTTCAATTACCTTTTATTAAAAAAAAGTTTTCTTGTGTTTATACTAGTACCATCAGCCAGTCATTTTTCTATTAATGAACATTTATTTATGATAGTATACATAATTAAAATTCTAATGATTCGAATAACACAGCAAAGTTACCCGGTTGCTTTATTAACTAGTTATGTTATTAATAGTAGAATAACTTTCTCCATAGGAACATAGCAAGGACTGTCAGTCGAAAATCGAAAATCTAGATCCAGAGGGAGCTAATTGTAAAAATTATCTTTATTTCAAAGATAGACAGACTGCCAAACGTTTTAATGGTTTTATATCAGCAACGCAAATACATGACATGAAGGAAATATTATTTCTTTTCTCGATATTACATACGTACACTCCGATTTTATTTATATGAATAGATGAATTTATTCAATGGTTGAAAATCGAAAGTGTGTAGGAGGCTTAAAGCTGCACTGCAGGAACCATGCAGGGCGGGTATGTGACATACAACATGACGCACTCCATTGAAAGTCGCAGGTAATAGCCGCGGACGGATTTGCTCGAGTTTGTCGCAATTTGTAATGTTACCGAGAAATTGATCATTTCGTAACACACCTTCGCGTTACTTTCAGAATTCCGTCACATAATTGTTAAAAGTTATTTAGAATAATGTTTCTCAAACAGCTTTCTTTAACTTCAATACAACTAAAAATAATTAAATTAGGGAAAAAAGGAATAACTACAGCATTAAATGGAATAATTGCAATTCCTTTTCAAACGAAAAAAAATAATTCGCGGAATTTTAATGTATGGTCACAGATTATACAACACTATATTAGTTTTGTGCAGATAATAAAAATAAGTAACGAATTTCTGTAAACGTCTGTAAAATATTTTATCTGTGCACACATGTTAATTAGGTATTGATGTCCAAATAAGACATGACCTAAAGGTCTATGTTACCAGGTCATAAAATTTAAAAAAAAACAAAAAGTATTGATTTGTTGGATTTGAATATTTTAAAACCGAGTCGAGTGTGGTATTATTTTTAAACATGGACATATTGTTTTTATAACTGTTTTAATGATCACATATTCGGACACTATTCCGTCTTAATTATTGGCAATGTGACTAAATTTAAAAACCGTGTTTATTTTATTCAAGGTTAATCTTACATATTATATATTCGTCTTAGGTAGAAAACAGTATTTTAGACAATAACAGAAGATATTAAAAGATTGCAAATACTTATTTTTTACCGAATTCATATTAAATATTACAAACAGGTTTTGTAAAGTTTCTACTGGAGTCACAAATTTACAAATAGTTTAAAAACATAAAATTATTACTTGCCTTAATGTTTAGAAAAGCAGTTTGCTGTATACGGTTAAACTTTATACGTTTCTTTTTTGATAGTATCACAAAACGTTATTGTTGAATATATATTTTACTATTATAATGAAATTTGTTACTTTGTTTTGATAATATTCATAAAAATTGTCTTTTTATCACTTTTTAGGTTAGTTACTCCTTCCTTCGAGTTGTTAATAACGTGCGAGCACAAGGAGCCATCTGAAAACCAGCTCTCCTTAGCCGTTCGTCAAATGGTTGCAGACACATTGCTTTAAAGGATAGAAGAGAAAACATATAGACTTTCTCTCTTCCTGTAAGTCCTCTCTCTCGCTTAATTCACTCCTCTTCCCATTGTTTTCTTATAAGAATAGTTATGGAAGAATTAGAAACATTGCTCGGTGCTCGGACAACGCCCCCTTAAGGATTCAATGGAAGGTCTGTGTTAGTCTCTCCTAATATATAATTATATAAGCGGAAAGTTTACATTATTATCAATGGAATAGCTAATAATGACGTCACAAATCGCCTGCGTCTGCACAGATATGTTACAGTCAGAGTGAGCAAGTTTCCGCTGACTCCGACCCGCGGTCAGTCTGCGGTACATTTCCTCACATATACGCGACTTATCACTCTGAATGCTAGATTTATGTTTCTATCAATGTTATACTAGATAACGCATGTTTCTATTATCTATTCGCGAATGATTTATCTATAATTTAATAGACAATCTATGTATTTGGAGTGGAAATATTTTTCGTGTAACAGTATTGGTTTGTTGCATCTTGCAATTTTTGATAGAAAAATCTAGGTATCTTGCATAGCTATGTACAGTCAAAGATAAAACTACTTATAGCGTGTTTATCAACAGTAAAATGTATTTTAACTGTGTTTATTTGAACAAATCTACACCAAGCAACGTTATCTAAAGATGGCTGTAAAGATAAAATCATTTGACGTTATTTCGTTAATATATTGCAATTGATATAACGAAAATAACAAATACACCATTTTATAACAATGTTATTTTTAACAGAAACATTTGCCTCGTGTTATTTATTCGTATTTAAGTTTTTCCGAAACAAACAAACAAAGAAAATTCTACTTCTAACGGTGAGTTTCTACAGACGATATACTTAAACAAAACCTGAGAAAGAAATATATTTTAAGACAGCGTAAACTTAGGGTTAAAACAATGTAATCAAAACAAGTAATGAAAAAAATGTCACGTTGCTATTTTCGTATACGAAACTGTCAGAAAAACCGGTTACATGATTTAGTTATATTACTATCTTAGAAAAAATAGCATGCCACGTATAAGTTTTTATATTTAGACTAGCCTTCGCACGCGACTCCGTCAGCGCGGAATTTAAAAAAACTTTTAGAACTATGTGTTCTACCAGACTGTGTTCTACATTTATGCCAAATTTCATCGAGATCCGTGCAGACGTTCTGGAAATACCGGCAAGCAAACATCCATCCATCCATTTAAACATTCGCATTTATAATATTAGTAAGATTAGTAAGACTAGTAAGATAGTAAGATACATAGTTTGAGCAGAATACGATAGATATACGATCATAGAATATTTAGAGATATAACTGTTTTTAGCACTACTCTAAATCTTAATTCTTTCTAATATTATAAATGTGAATGTTTAGATGAATGGATGTTTGTTTGAAGGTATCATCAGAACGGCTGAACGGATCTCGATGAAATTTGGCATACATATAGAATATAGTTTGGAGGAATACATAGACTATTACGTTTTTTTAATTCCATGCGGACGGAGTCGCGGGCGATAGCTAGTTAAGTATAAAAATCTAGTATGACTAACAAGATAATAATTAACAATCTGACTTTACTGTACATAAAATTAAAAATACTGGTACGTAAAATTTTATTAACATTGTAATGTCAACCCTAAAATGACCTTGAAACATTATTCCCGAGCAAGATTACCTGCAACATTTATCCATACATGTGGTAAATCAATGATTTTATTAAGGGCCATTCCAAAACCTATAAACCGGTCGTGTACTTTTTGCATTTGATCGCTTGTGGCATTTATGAATACGTTTACAAATCTTACTAGGGTTGTCGCAAAAAACCTACTTTTTTTCTTTTTTTTATTTATTTAAAATTAAGTACTTTTTTTACAATTTAAAACAGAGCATTCCTCTATGTGATTGTAACTTCTTATAATAACCGTAAATTTATTATTCCAAAGTTTCGGTATCAAGTTATCAATATAACTTAATTGGTATCACATCTTTTTTCTGTATAAAGTCATATGCTCTCGAATTTATTTGATTTTCAATTAACTATACATCAGATTATTAAAACTGCTTAAAAAGCACTAAACTACAGCAGTCTGAATGCCATTTAAATTCAAGCTTTTTAATTATATTTTTGACCGAATGATTATAAAATAGACGTATTATAAATTATGAACGTAAATTATACTTAATTAGTCTCATGAATTGCTGGCAATTTATAGAAACTTTTTAATACGTAAAAAAAAAATCGCTTACCTCGTCATAAAATTCCGGATGATATTTCACTGATACCATCAACACACTATCCTTTATAATTTTCTTCATTTTATTTTTTTTTTTTTTAAATAATCACAAAGTTTTTTTTTTTTAATTTAAAACGATGGGAATTCGAGAGCTTTCTACAGGCCACTACGTTCAGGTTCGGACTAGCGTCCGCATTATGCGGACATCGTTTTTATTCAGAGATATAATATTGTTTTTCCTTAAGCGCATTTTCATTCGTTTATAAACTAATATACATGTTCAGAATAATTTTATTTTGATAAAACCCATGCTAGTGGGCTTGTCCTCTACGTAAGAAAACTTGTTTGATTTCAGCGAGTTATATTTTTTCTATTTTTTTTTGAGTATTAAATATTTTATCTGTCAAAATTGATGTATATCCCATATATTAAAACTGGCTGGTTTCAATTTGAAAAAGTTCTCATATATTTTTTTATAATTAATTAATCAGATTTTTTGGTTAATAATTTAATTTGCTAACAGTTCCTATCATGCTCGTCCATCCCTTTTACCAGAAGTTTACTTATACATAAATTTTGAGTTGCAAATTGCAAATGGCTCTTGATGTAAATCGTTCCAGTTTACTGAAGCTGGGGTCCACTCTTTAATAGATTAAGTGGTGAACATTTCTTTTCAGCCAGTGTTATTTGAAAATTTTGATAGTATCTAAAATACGATTCTTTTTTAATCTGTTCTCTTTACAAATATTGCAATGTGTAATTGATGGTTGATTTTTTCCGATTCAAGAAATTTGATTTAATAGTGTAAAGCAGGCGGACCGAGACGCACGTGCGCTTGGCCACGTGCGCCGTATAACGACTCGGTACATCGTAAATAATATTTTTGACATAACCTGTAATTTGAAATAAATTTTGAATAGGAATTAATTAAAAAAAATACTTATTTTTTTTGCATACGTAAAGCACAGTGCCATTATATTCATTCAATCGGCCTTATAGGAAAAAATACCATTTGACCGATAGAGGGGTAGTCTGATCGACCCAACGGAAAACACCCAATACATCACGAGAGTCAAAACACACAGTAAAGTAACCGTAGTAGGGCACTCCCTTCGCAATCAAAGAGTATGGTACTCGACAAACAAGCCCAGCGATAAACAAACATATCAAATAATCTTGTTATATTGTTTCTATGTTGTGATTGAAAACAGCTATTCTGTTAACAATAAAAGTGCAATTCCAAATTAAGAAACTAACATAAAACAAAAGACGGTGTAATTTTTTATAAAAATAGAAATATCGGAGAATATTATGAGAAAAAATAAATATGTCGGAGATTTTCTAGCAATATTTTTTCTATGTTTTCAAGATTTGTATTACAAAAATGTTTTTTGTTAGTGTCACATAAGTTCATCTAATAATAAAAACCACTATCTTGTTCGTCTAGGCTAAGATATACAAAATTATAACCAGTTACACTGGTCCTATTAACATATTATATATATGTTTCTTGTATCTCCTATATCTACGTATTAACGTACTTATGTGTTAGAAAAAAATTACATAGCAAATTAAGTAAATGTGCAAATATATTTTAGTCTCTTCGATAATCAGTAAGCAGTGTTTTTATGAGGATATAATGTCTAATTTATTTGTTAAAAATGTTTCCAAGACTCCATGCTTTCTAAGAAACTAACGGTCGCTTGCATCTTCATCTTCTTAATCTTCAATTCAGGCTTTAAAAACAATAATTTTATTATATGGATAGACCAGTAATTAACTTGGCTCCATCACTCTTGCTTCGATTGACATTGTTTCCGAAAGTTTATAAACTTACTGGGCTAAAAGAAAGCATGTTTTTTATGGTATGATAGAGATTTTAGTTGATTCAAATGCTCGTAAATAACAGCACTCTCAAGTTAATGCAATTTCGATTAGATTACAACGCCTATCGGCAATTTTAAGTTGATTAGTTGCTGTTCCTAAAGTAATAAATCTAGACTTAATTTAACTTTTTACTGGTACGTAACTTAGCCGATGTATTCTACATTAAGTTACCAACTACCAGTTCTAAGTAACTTTAACTGGCAACGAAATTAGATAACTTTCTTGATTGTAACCAACAGATAAATGTTATTAACGTATTGATTGGAAGGATTTATGACTTTAACCCGAGGTTGCGTTTTAACGAGACTTTATCTTTGCTATGTAATGTTTATGTTTCTTTCATTATCGTGAAATTTTATGTACAAGATACCAAAGTATACAGGGTGTCCCAAAAGGTTACGTACATAGGAAGGGGGATGATAGGGGTGGTCACAAGGGTCGAGGTGGAGAGTGCCCGCGGGAGCGACCCTCCGGATCAACGGGGACGAGGTCGAGGTTAAGGCCCGGATCAAGTATCTTGGCCTCATCCTCGACGGGGGTTGGCGTTTCGGAGATCACTTCCGGACGCTAACCCCCCGACTCGTCGGCTTCCGCCCTCGCCAGGCTCCTCCCGAACCTGAGAGGTCCGGGCGTGCAGGTCAGACGCCTGTACGCCATGGTCGTCCGCAGTATGGCCCTGTACGGCGCGCCGATTTGGGCAGAAGCCCTCGACGCGCCGAACAGGTCCCTCCTCCGCAGGCCGCAGCGCATCGTTGCGGTGCGCGCATGCATGGCCTACCGTACGGTAGGCCATGCAGCGGCCTGCGCTTTGGCCGGCACTCCCCCATGGGAGGTAGAAGCGGGTGTGCTGGCCGAAGCGTACCGGGAGCGGGTCGAGCAAAGAGCCCGTGGAGAATCGCTCGCTCCAGAAGAGCTCGCCCGCTCCCGGGCGAGG
>NW_013531704.1:951391-976764 GCF_000836235.2 Papilio xuthus
TATTGTTTAATTGATCAGGGTTCACCATTTGCCTTTACCCAGACCACTCATGAGAAAAGATACGTCAGTAGACATAGGTCAGAAGTAAACGTGCAGTTTTATATAAGGTCAAAAGATATCACTGAATAACAAATATTACGTATAAGCTTACTAATATGTTTATTTTATAAATGTATAATAAAATAATATATTTAAATAGGTACATTGTAATTTTGTTACATTGTCTGCACTGTCTTACATAAATCTCATTTCTTCTTTCTCTTTCTTTCTTCTAAATAACATGAATTTAAATTATAAAAGAAAGTATGTACATAGTTTAGAATCCGTTACACCTACGTGTTCAGGAAATAAGACCAAAATATCGGTTACCGCGTCATCAAATGCGTTATTCTATTCCCAAAATAAAATACAGCATTGAATACAAATTATGTTACACAAAGCAATTGTCTTCATATCGTTGTCATCCGTTTTCTATGATTAGCGAAAAAGACAAAGCCAAACTATTATTATCTGATCCATAATGCTTCCAGAACATGGATCAGGCTCTCCTGTAAACTAGCGATAAAACTTTTTTCTACTTAATCTGTGGAAGTACGCGTTGGTTATTCAATAAACAGCCATAATGTATCTAAAGCCACATTATCTCATCATATAGATCTTCTGTCGAACAAAGGGGTCGGCTCGACCTGTAAATACTGCGTCCACACAGGAGAGAGGCGTCAAGTGGAAGCAATTCCACTTTTCTATTGATGAGTAAGCGTTCTGGTAGTCCAATTTTATTCCTTTTACCCTTCCTACACTTTTGTTATAAGGAAAGGAAGAAAGAGACGCATAGAAAGGGGAAATCTTTCTATGCGTCCTCTCCTCCGTCGATTAAAGATAGGCCGCGCATCTGCATTTACGAAAGTCTATGTGCAAACGCTTCGCAAATGCTTGACCGCTTACTCTTTTGTCACCTAATAATATGAAAAATATTTGGAAGCTAAACTAGAACTATTCTTTATCGTCCATATGCGAGTAGCATAACAAAGCTTGAAACTCAACAGCGGAATCAACTATAGCGTACGTGAGGACCGCAACGTACGCAGAGATACTTGTACGTGACTAAAATCAAAATTTATATCCTCCTTAGGCCCTTAATCTGCACAGATTATAAATCTAAATGTAGATTATGTTCTAGAAATAGATAAATATACTTGCATCCTTTATGTCTGAAGTTAACTTGATTTAAGTTATATTTAAAAAGTAAGAGCTTAGAGTAGTTAGAGTAAGATAGAATATCTATATGTCCCTTATTTATTTTTAACATTTTTCCTTACATACATATAATCTACTATTTTACTACTCCGCTGGCGCATCGACCTAAAGTGGGTCTTGGACTCCGACACAAGAGATCGCCAAAGTCGCCTGCGCCTTCTCCTGTCAGTCTATCTCTTGTAGCTCCCGCAGATCCAGCTCTACGGCGTCTCGCCAGCGGTACCTGAGCCGACCTATGGGTCGGCGGTCATTCGGGGTCCTGAGATATGCTGCTTTGGCCTTACATATATTCATTTGGTTGTAAACTTTAAAATATGAATAACTTGTTTACTTAGCGACACAGCAAAGTTGAATTATCTGATTGTGAGTGACTATACTCGCTTAGTCATGCGAAGTCAGTCATTGTAAACACAACTATGTAATGATGTCGAAATTCTAATGATTACGTGATTACTTTTTCTAAATTGTCATGACACTATGACGAATTTTTTTGCTTATTTATCGGGAAATAATCAAACTGGTGTCATCAAAAAATCAAAGTTTTGTCTTTTATAGACTTAAAAAAAATGCATTTTTTTTTTAATTTGATACATATTTTACAATTCACTTAAAACGATAACATAAGCAACTCACAAACCCGTCTAAACTGATCACTCTTTTATTTGTTAATTTGTAGAATTATTATATAGTTAAATCTACGATTTGGTCCTTCGAGTCTGATCGAAACAGATAGACAAACTGTGTTGATGTTTATATAATGATTGATGGGATACAAATTGCATAATCTAAAATCATCTTGACTTATGTACTAGATAACCTTAGTTAAACAAACAGCTTCGCTAATCAATTAATGGTGGACTTTAGTCGATTAATAATGTAATTTCTCGATAACAAGACATATGTATTAGAAAGATAATAAACATCAGTACATGGGTTAACAAGCTTGATAAAAACAATGTTAAACAGTTGATTAATCTTAATTATTTAGTACATATGTAAATATGAGAATAACTGAAAACTTCAAAAAGGTAATGTTACATAATATACCTTATATACAAATTTGAATAAAAATGCTTGTCACGTTGTATGGGTTAACGTCCAAAACTACTAAAAACAAAAAATACTACTAAAACAAAACTGTGAAAACTACCAAAAAACTAATAAAACTTGTTGACATTTTAAAACTTTAACAAGATAGAATAGGTTTTTTATTAAATTATTTTGTTATACTTAAAGTTTATAGATGGAACAATTTTCATGTGTTAAAGTATATAATTGTCCTGGCATCCGGTTGTCTATGAACGCACACATTATTCACACACAATTGTTTAACAATACTGTAATATTAGACACACGTAGTGAATAATAGGGTTACCATAAAATAATCAAATTTTTAATTATAATTTTAGAGTCTAGTATTGCATCTCACACATACTTAATGTGCAAAGAACTTAAAAATATCTTACTATCTAAAAATTAAGGTATGAGCATCGAAGATCTGTGGTTGTAGTTTAAAAAACATTGGGCTAGTTAACTGAAAAAACAACAGTTTTAATATTAAAAATGTCTCTCTAATAGTAAAAGCGATTGTGTTTCAAAATTCATCTAAATAAAACTTAGCTTCATCCTAATATTTCGCCATATAATTTATTGTTACCCTACACTGTGCCGAAGTATCGGCGCATGCGCATCCTCGAACTCGGCAACACAGTCAATGCCAAGGTCGAGCGGCTCGCGGCTGACGTAACATGACAGAGTGGTGGAGCGGTAGAAATATTGTCATTACGCGAAATATGTTTTTGATTAGAAGCAGAACTTCGGAAAAATTATTTTCAACTACAATTTGTTTTATTATGTAAGGAAATGTCTAAATAAATCCTGACTTGGGAAGATTATGTCGGATTTGCGATGATTAAAAACCTCACGCATTTTTGGCGGGGTTACGGTAATGCTTTCGAACACATCGTCGATCCTGCGAAGCCGATCTCTCCAATGGTTTAGTTATAAAATAACGAAAATGTAAGGAAATGAATAAAACATAAAAGGTCAGAGAGGAAGCGAGTGAACGCTTGAAGGTAAAGGAAGTACAAGATCTCGCTTCCGAACAATACAATCAGCAAATGTAATATGTTTTATTTTATACCTCCATTGTCTGTCTTCGTACACAAAATGTGAATCATTCAAGACGATGTGATGTTATTTTCCTTATGTGTACTTTATTATTATAGTTAACAACGTCTCGATGTGTGTTCATATTGAAGGATTGAATGTCTGCTCTAGTTTTTTGACTTATACAACTGTTTTTGTAATACACGAAATATACTTAAATTTTATTTTATACTAGCTGTCACCCGCGACGTCTTCCACCCGGAATTAAAAGAAAACTTGGTAGGCTTTATGTTCTTCCAGGCAATGTCTACATGTGTGCCAAATGTCATCGAGATCCATCCATGATGTCTGAATAACAGTTTTACAGTCGCATTATTTTATTTTTCGTTGAAAGTATTTTATTTTTCCAAAGAGAATAAGTTTGATTGTCATTATTTTTTGTACAGGTTTATTTAGCAGTGTTACGTTAAGAATTTATCTACAAATTACCATCTCAAGATAACCATAACCATCATTACAGCTCTCTATACGTCCCCACTGAAGGGTTCGGAGCCTACCCTAAATTAAGGGTGACTATAACATAGTCAATCACGCTGGCTCATTGCCAGTTGACTTCACACATATCTTTGAATTTCTTCGCATATATATGCAAGTGACTTCACAATGTTCCTTCGCCTTCAAGATCATATTCAAATTAAAATACAACAGCGTGGAATGCTGTACTGTTAGTAATCGTAAACATTTCAATTAACTATAGTAATGAATATTACATTCGTATAATTTTCTACTTGGCGTTACTTTTTTAATATCGATCTACTGATAATGAGAATCTTGTTTAGTTGTACTCATGTCTCGTAATATGTTTATTGAGAAATAATTTATTACAAAATTGCAATCGGCCTCTATATTAGATTTAGATTTTTTTAGGAATAAACTATGTATCTAGACCATGTTCTTATGAAATGTCTAGCTTTCCATCCTTAAAAATAAATTAACATTTTTATATTAAAAAAATTCAAATAAATAAAAATATAGGCAGAATTATTTTAGCGAATAAACGATAAATATAATTCGGGAAAAATAACTCTTGAATTAATTGAAATTACTAATATAGAAAAAGTGTTGTTACGATATTTGCCAGGTGAAAGAAAGAACAGAAAAGAACACGAATACGAAAATTCAACATCCATTATATAAACAATCCTTAAAATATAGAAGAAAATGTCACCCCGGTCATAAATTAATTGTCATATTGCCCTTCTATTATTACATACTCAAGGTTTCAACAAAGTTTCGGAAGATGGCTACACATCTTTAGACTTAATAGCAAACATCGAACTGAACAGTCGAGACTGTGTGAAACTATCTTTGGTGACAAAATGACACATCTAGTACATACCAGATAATGTACTTCAAAACATTACGTAGTAATGTCCTAATTTCGAAATATATATCACTTTTGAGCTGTTACTTTTCATTCAAGGTCATATTACTTAAAAATTTTGCTGACTGGGAAACCCCGATTGCAACTAACTAATTTGTAATTTAGGTTACTATAACCCGGAGAGTTACAAATAGCTTGCAATATCGACTTTGTTGTCCTTATCTCGTAAATCATACAGCATTTAACTAACATATGTTCTATTTTAATTAATATTATAAATGCGAATGTTAAGATAGAAAGATGGATGTTTGAAGATATCTCCGAAACGGCTATGTAGCTATAGGATATTGAAGAATATATTAGCTACTTATCAAGTTATTTTTTTATTCGGAGCGGACGAAGTTGCGAGTAACAGCTCGTTGGGAATAAATATTTAGAAGTCAAGCAACTAAATATTCAATAAACTATCTACTATGTTAAGATGTAAGCAGTATCCAATCATGTTCGTACTTCCTGATTATAAGGAAAGTATGTGAAAATGTTTACTATCCCGTATATCATATTTAACGGCTTCCTGATCAACGACCTTTGATGGAGATTTTGTTTCATTGACCTGTTGTTTTCTACGTTTCATTTCACCAAAAACTTCAACTATTTTTGTGCGATCCATTCCGTACTCGTATAGGTTTTTAAAAACATTACTTTTGTCTATGGAATCAATAATCAAGTATAATGTACCTGCCAAATTAAACACCGATCAGTTTGGTAGATTAAACCACTAGGTAAATCCCCGATAGCAAAATGAATGGAGGAAAACATATCAAGATTGCTCAGTATATATTTTACTCAGATACTCGTTTATTTAACAACGGGAAGTTTACGATTTTGTAATTATTTTTAAATAATTTATATACCAGTTTAAGTAAACATCATAAACGAACAGAAAGATTCAATTCTTGGTCATGTACAAAGATTTAAAACAATCGACTGAATTAATGTGTCTGCACGTTTTAGGATCAAAGAGGAATTACTAAGAACCCTTTTTTTTCACCAAATGTGACCAAATTATTCTTCGAACTGGTACGAATTAGCTTTTTTAGGTTATAAAACTGTTTAACCAGATGCCGGTTTATTTTTTAAGCGATAGAATGAGTTGAAACTAAAATTGCATGTGCAAATAGCAGGCAACTGTCCTCAACAATGTTTGCAGACCAATCGTATTGTTTGCTATACGTCAGACGTCGATTCCCTTACAATGAACACGCGCACAGCAAACATTTTGATGCAATCTGATAACACTATTTACGTCACTTTAAGACACTATTTTGTACTAATCTCCTCCTCCCGAAAATCAGATTCAATATATCCAATTAGTTGGTTTCTATTTTTAAATAGAAAGACTACACAAAGCTCTTCTCCGAAACTAAACCTAATAATATTAGGTCGTTTATATGCCATTTTGTTTAACTCAAGAAACACTATTATTCAGTTAAAAATGAAAAAAGTGATATATCACTTTTTTTCATAATAAGGAATGGAAGATCCGTTATGTTAAAAATAAAATTATGTAAATTGGCGACTGAATAGTGTCCTTTATTATTAATATTCAAGGTTATTATTATAAAAATCAGACTATGTTCAAATATTAAAAGAAAACTCGAAAAGCTACAGAACAGCGAGTTTAAGACAGATCGGGGTCAGTTTAGCTTTGTGGAACATCTCTTGCTATTTTTATAAATACTCGGCTTCATTAGCCGAGATATGGCTTCTGCTAATTAAATTGTATTGTTATGTTTGTATAGTTTAAATCATTGAAGGACAAATAATATTAATAAATATAAATTATTAATTTGATAAAGTTTAAGTTGCAAAATATCCTACGTAATTTAAATTTACCTATTTATTACGTAAACTATTGCTTCATTGTAACTTGGATAAAATATTCAGTACATTTTAAATTCCTTGAAAATGCGCGCCATAATTTTTTAAGATTAGAATTTTTTTTTTTAAGAAATGGAACTTTATTACTTTTAAGTGGATTTCATAACAATTAAAATACATAATGTTGTGCATAATGTGGGTTAAGTGTCTTAGATTTAAAGTTTATTTGGTAACCTACATTTTTGATTAAAATCCTTTTGGTCACGAAATCGCCTAAATTTAAGCATTGTGCTACAAACATATATTAATAACCTATTTAATTCGAGCATTATTATTTAATAGTTTTTTGGAACTAAACATTTTATTATTAATTTAAATTCATGATTAACTTCAATGATTTATAGAACCTTTGTTTTCTACTTAATTTTGAATTTCTGGTTAGTAACAATTTGCCCTTCATTCCCAATAGCACCATTTCGTAGGGTTGCAATTTTGCGGAATACTCTACAAAGGCGTGCCATTAATTTAGTAAATAAAATATTTAGTTTTATAAATAATATTTATACGGTACGGCATTACCATTTAAAAGTGTTAGTAAAAGTGGCATGTTCGTATTTATATATTTTTGCTACGTATGTTATTAAGATCATTGAGGTTTTGTGGAAAACAAAAAATACTAAAAATGAGAAAGTCTATGATTCCTTTCCAAGCATGTTGCTTGATTGTACAGGGTAAGTCTCAAAGGAGTTGCTTGAATTCTTAACACAATAATTTATTTAAAAAAAAAAACAACGCTCTATGAATACAAAATGCATTTTATAATAGATTATAACCTCGATACGGACAAGGCTGCATGCTGCAGCTGAATATAAGGTCGTTGACTTAAACATTAAAGTAAACGATTGTTTTGTTGTCCTTGGTAATTGTAAAACGTTTATCTTGATTATCGATACAATTGAATTATATTAAACTTAAAATACAATTAAATAATTACTTAGTAACCGTTAACACGTTAAGTTTTATGATAAAAAATTTAAGGAGTGTTTAATTTTTGTTTCATAATTTTTTATATAAACTTTTATACATTATTAGTTAGAATCCTTTGGCGCGAATGGCGTGCTTTCATTACAAAGTCAAGTATCAGAATGATTAGTGAGGGGACATAAACGTTGACATTTCAGTAAGGCTAGTGTTGCGCCGGCACAATATCGGATTTTCTTCATAACAATACTTGATTATGTAGTACAGAATGCAGACGAATGTCGTAAAAATATTTATATTTATTACATGAAAACTTCTTAGTTCTAGTTAAAAAGTTTATAGAAATAAGCGTGTAAAAACGATCGCAGCTGATATCAAATAACTTTGTATAACGTAATGAGGTTAAAGTAAATGCAATCTTGTTAAAATAAAAACGTTCCACCTAGTTAAATGTGGGCCGACCTTGATGTTACCACTTATACAAAATTCGATACAACTTTGTTTTCAGAACTATTCAATTGTAGGATTCAAAGAATCGCTTGAAATATTACTTCATAATGTCATTAACCGATGTCTTTTTAACATTGTAAATGTTTGTAATGATACAGGATGTTTTTGGTAGTACATTAAATAAACACCCTGTATCATTACAAACGCGACGGTACATAAAATTTAGAAAATTGAACACAGGTAAATATTTCATACAAAATATCAATAATTAAAATTAACTGGAATAAACATCCTGTGTAAACATTATTTTAATGCAATAAGATAAATAATTATTAACACTTTAATCACATATTGGTACATAAAAGCTTACAAAAGAGTGATATTTTTAGGTTAGTAAAAATAACCTTACGATCGTTTTGCTCTCAATAAAGGAATTATGATTGTTTTTATCGTGAAATATAGAGGTGTGCCTAAAGAGCTGACCTCATTTGAAAGCTGACCTGTCCGATATCGTATAAGATTATTTATAAAGTATTAATGAACTTTGTTGCTAACGTTTTTTTCAAGGTCACAGTGAGTTTAACCAGACGCTGTATTACAATCAATCAATTAAAGATTTATCTATATATGTATCAAAATGTCTAATGTAGCTATTTACTTATATAAATAATTAATATATATTATAACTAAGACATGAGCTAATTAAATCGACCCCAAATCGCTGCGCTCGCAGGGTACCCAAGAGGCTGGCGGCATTTCCCCGTTGAATCGCCAGGCTCAACCTTTGACCGAAATGCACTCTAGCCCTTGGATCCCCTGAGACATCGATGAGGCGTGCGGATATCTCCTTAAAATTGTGTATTTGTAACCCAACATTCATTTAAAATTACATATAAACGGTAAACACAATTATTCGTTAATTAAAACGATAAAAAACGTAATATTTACGTGTTACAACCTTCCTAAACAATGGATACTATTTACAAATGCATTGAATAAATCTTTTGATTAGACCTTAGCTCGGGTGAATAACTATCTTAATAACCTTAGTTGATTGACATGGATCTAGGTTGTGCAACTATTTACTACTTATTCTGAATAATAAAATGTGTAATTTCAGTCTACAAATATCTAGATTATAAAGTAGAAAAAAAAAACTATAAATCAGGTCTGTTAGCCAATTATTTTTATTTAAACTTTACGATTACAAATTGATATGTCACGCGTTATTTATTCCGATAAATAAAGTTTTATTCTGATTATTTTGGGTTTTTATAGGTAAAGTGTGTTTGTAGTAACGTTTTCTGAAGTTTTCTAGCCTTTTCACTTAAAGAATAAAAATATTTGGTAAATTTAACTTGTTCTTTTTAAACTCTAACCAGTCAGCGTTGTCTAAGTGCTTAGTGGAAATGACCCTTAGGTTAACAGCGTTTACACTGTAATTAAAATACCATTTGATTGTTCACATTGAACAGAATTGCTTGAATTTAAATTGTGCTAAAATAAAAACTAAAAAAAAATTTATTCGTTACATAATCTTCCGGCGTTTTGTTTTTATTAGTTCTACTAAATATAAACATAAAGTGCAGTCTGTCGAGGCGAGTGAGTGCAGTAAACCAAGACACAAAGAACAAACCAATCCGGTTTCAACCAGAAAATATTCGCGCGCAAATAAACTCGTAATTATTGAAGTTTTTGCAGCAACGAATACTGTATTTCGAAATTGTTAAGATGCAGTTACATGTTTGCGTATACGCATTACGATTGGTAATGTCTGTAAAAGAAATAGTTGTTTTTTTCACGAAGATGCTCAAAAATTGCCGAATTTGCAACTCAAAATGATTTTTTTCAAACTACACTGATTTTGTTAAAAGACGTGTCTTCTAAATTATCAACTCATATTTTTTATTGTAGGATAAGTGTAAGTATTTAACGTATTGAGAAAATTTATCTATTACTTAATGCAAACAAACGCAAAGTCACTAACTCCTTTTCACGAATACTTCCTCCTTTTACCATTTATATAATATATTAACTATTACTATATAACTATACTTATGTAATATTGCATCTGTAGCCTAGCCTTATAGACATGACTACAAACTTGCTTTAAGATAACCGTGGGTTTCCACTATATAAAGATTTGTACACAAACATAGCGTCACACATTGTCTTAAAAATAGAAGTAATAATAATCAATTAATCCTAGAATTGTATATGCAGTGAAAACCCACTTTAAACCCAATACTGGCCAAATGCACGAACCATGCAAAAATACAAAAGAAAAAAAATTTCACGCTCGAAGATGACAACACTAATGTCAATAAAAAACCGATAACAATATCGTTCTCTACACGGAAAATTAAAGCAAAAACTCACCTTCCCTGAATGCCAGGCATGTTTTTCTGTCATAATAAATCCAGCATTATCATAGCCACACTTTTCACTAGCTATTTTATTACGTCCAACCACTTTGTCTAAATAACTCATATTTAACAAAGTTAAAAAAATTCTGCACTTATAAATGGAGAGCCTTGAATGCCTTTACAAAAGCAACTGAAATAAGAAACGTATACGCTTGTAACATACAATAATTCGCGTGACGTATACGTGAAAATATTTTATACTCTGTTTTTTACAGTCTGTCGCCGTTTTCCCGCCGAAACATTGACAGCGCGGGAAAACCTCTCGGTCTGTGGCGTCGACTTGTACTGCCGAGAAACCAAAGAGTTAACCCAAATAAATACTAAGTAAGTAAAGTAGACGGAACAGTTTTTGTGCAGTTTGATAAAAATATTTTTTTAAAGAATAAATCGTGTTTTTTAATTTATTTTTATCACCTTACCCTAACCTAACTCGATACTTTACGAAACAATACTGGATATAAAATATAATTTTTTGTGCCACATTTTGAAGATGTTATTTGAGTTAAAATTATGAAAATAAAAATGAAACAAAAAGTCTTTAACCTGCAATAATTTAATACCATAATTATAGTCTTAACTAAAAAGAACGTGAAAAACCAAGCATTTAATTCGACCTTATTTTTTTTTTGTTTCACGAATTGCCAACTTCTCGGCCTTTTTTACAGATTCTCTCTGATAAAACTGAATAGAGATATAATTTTTATGTGACGTAAGCCGTGCCTAGAAATAATGAATTGTATGAAACCTTTATCTCACATGTATGGACCATTTATAGGTTATGTTGGAACATACAACAAATTCGTTTACTTTTTAGTAAGATAGGTCCTAGCTATTTTGATTTTAAATATCTAGCTCATTACTAATCTCTATATATAAAAGAAAGTCGTGTTAGTTACATTAATTATAACTCAAGAACGGCTTTACCGATATTGCTGAAAATTGGTGAGGAGGTAGCTTAGAGCCAGGAGACGGACATAGGATACTATTTTTTTTCTTCGAATTTATGCCTTGAAGAGCTGCTTTTTGTTTAACTTATCTATATATTAAGTTTTTTTAGATATCCACGCGGACGAAGTCGCGGGTGACAGCTAGTTTATTATAATTATTTAATCTGACAGAAATTGCCTACATAAAATTGATCCTGGAACTAATGTATGTCACATTACGAAAACTAAATAAAATTACAATTTTTGAAGCTTAATTAACTGCATAAAATCGTATATAAGCAAAGTAAATCCAATTTCTAAACTGTCAATTTTAAATGCGAAATCGTCGCATTTGATTAATCGTATCTCGACATGAACAATAAAATAGTGAAACATATTTCAAACGTTTACTTTATACACGTAACAAAACAAACGTTTGTTTGTTTTGAAATGAAAACATTTACAAAATAGATAAAGGAACTTTATTTGTGAAAGTGCAAATGTCATCAAAACATATGTAAATCTTACTAATACAAATGCGAATATTTGGTTAAATGTATAAATGGATGTTTGATAGAAAGTATCTCCAGAACGGCTTCATGGATCACATGGAACGGCGGCATGTGAAGAAAACATGGCCTACTAATTTTTTTTTTAATCCGCGCGGACGGTGTCGCGGGCGACAGCTAGTTATAAATAAAAGTCATATAAAAGTCTGCGCAGTATCTAGGATAGAAATAATAACAGTATTTTTCCAAAGAATTTGAGACAAACCGTTATTTATTTCGTATGTATGAATGACCCATGTTTACAATAAAATGAAGTAGGTATAAACTCGTAGGCTTCAATCCGTCTAGCGGTAGATGTGTGAATTACTATCCAAACAGATGGATGAAAAATATTTATACTAACCTTTAAAGTAAACCGCAAATCATTTTGTTAAAATCTTCCAATAAATGTGATCCGGCTTAGTCAACAAATAACTATACGTCTCAATACTTAATATTGTCTATGAAAATATCGATACTATTTCAAGATAATTTATTCTAAAACGGCTATGTGCCGTTAATAGTAATTACCGTTTGATTCTTATCTAAATAAATCTTGGCAGATCGTCATTGAGGTCCTTTCATTTAATTTAAAAAAAAAAACAACAACAGTTAATGACCGTGGTCAAGCATTGTAAAAATTATGAGTATTATATTCGTAATTATATTCGTGATGTGCTTGAATATTAACAAGCACATTTTTTGCACTGATCTTTTCGATGAGTTATGTTCATTTGAAAGCTGAACACATTCTAACAGATGGGACGTCAGAACACTGTACTAATGGAAATATAATCAAGTCTAATACGAAAAAATGCATTTATGGTGCAAACATGAACGCATCTTCTTTCTCAGACGTCGCCCACTGCTGGGATAGGCCTCCCCCAAAGATCTCCACGATGACCGGACCTGTGCTACCTGCATCCAGGACACTCCCGCAACCTTAACCAGGTCATCGGTCCATCTTGGGGGAGGCCTGCCCACGATTCGTCGTCCTGTCCGTGGCCGCCACTCTCATGAATATAATAAAATGCAATTAAGAAAGTACTGAGAATTATACTAAGATAGAGTTTGGAATTTGAAATCATTTAATCATCTTAAAAAAAAACATATGTCAGATATAAAGAGATTAATTGGATCGATTCCAAAATAGGATATGGTTACGTACTCATTATAAACCGTTACAACTTTATCATGTCATTTTTTGTAACTAAAACATCAATAGATTGTTCTAGAAACGACTTCGCGTAGTCGTCTATTAAGGTTCATTAATCATAAATCCTATTCATTAGGAGGCAGTGTCGGTGGCCGTGATTTAATACACCGTTAGAAACTCCGTCAAGGGGGGAAATCTGTTGCCGATACGCGAGATGAAAATAGGGTTGTCGACATAAAATACCTAGGAAAAAATCAAACAAACTACTAACTTGCATTGATCCCTATAAATAGATAGGCGATTGCTTGGCTTTTAGAGATGACAGCTTTAGCTTAGTTCCGATATTAAGTGACAGTAAAATCTATCTTTATTATTAGTTCATGATTGCTACAAATCACTATCATCAGCGCCAAAATGGCGAAAATCATGTAGGCACAAAATCTACGTCTTATAGCCGGTCCATTTTTAGTAGCCAGTGACCGTTGTAACTCCTTGGTGTATAACGAAAAACAAAAGACGTCTATCCTTAATGTCTGAAGATAAAAAACATCTAGGGACTCTTATATAATCCAGTGTGACACTAGGAGATAGAGGTCAATTTCGAATATCCACAGGGTAAATCAGAACTGCAAACCCTAGATGCAAGCGCGGGGAGAAATTTTGCAATATTAGCTTTATAGATTTTCACTTGCAAACTGGCTCCCTCGTTGTTACACGATCTTGTTACTTGTCTATATAAGAATTTTGATTGACAGTATTATTTATTTTATTTTGTTTATACATAGAGAATATAAATAAAAGAATAAAAAAGCAGAACAGAACAAATGTGTCAGAGTTGATACGTCATGTTCCAATTACCTTCCAAATTATCCCCTAACTAGCTGTCCGCGACTCTGTGGAAGCAGCTTATGTGTTCTTCCAGCCTATGTTCTACATCTATGCCAATTTTGCATAGATGTTTCGGAGAAACCTTCAAATAAACATCCATCCATCTATACTTTCGCATTTATAATATTAGTAAGATTTCCTTATACTCTTTACGTGGTAAATATATGCCTATTACTGTCTATTAAAACTATAATGACCATCAAAGACCTAATAATATATCATAGTGGATAACCGAAAGTATATTTAGATTGAGTTCAAGAGAGCAATGATACAAGATGAATTACATCCGTTGTGTGGTCACGTGGACATTTCCTGCCATGTCTGCCGGACAATACTTCATTACACAACAAGCATGTTCTGTTTGGAAGCTATCGACTTTTGAAGATAATCGAATTAATTCTTTATTGTTATAAAGATATCAACATGCTTAACGTATAGCAAAAATATATGCATAGCTTTTGCCTGCGACGCAGTCCGCGCGTAATTAAAAAAAAAATAGAATCAGTAAGTAGCCTATGTGTTCTTCCAGACTATGTTCAACATCTATGCGAAATTTCAGCGAGATCCATGCAACCGTTTTGGAGATAACTTCGAACAAGCATCCATCCATTTAAACATTCGCATTTATAATATTAGTAAGAAGTAAGATTAATATGATTTCCGCTAAAAATATACATATAAATTACAAAAAGACGATTTAGGTTAACTTTACTACATAAAAACCGAGACCCAGAAGAATGGGTATAGATTACGGTCTTCCATTTGCCGCAGTCCGGACATCTTTCTATGCATCTGTCCACTTCTGTTTTGTTTCCCTACCTGGGAAGAGTTTCTTTGCGTAGTTTCTTAAGCGACCATTACCAAAGTTAAATTTACTTGTAAATTTTGGTTAAAAGCGGTGTATTTTACAATCTGATGAAACAATGTTGTTTGTTACATTTTACACAGATAGATTTAAAATTAATGCGATTGGCTTATGCAAAGTAAAATGACTAGAACATTTCAAGGGCGTATCGATTAATGACACTTTAATGCAGTTAACAAGACTAATTATGTATATATCCGGTGAATTGTGTTCAATCATATATTTTACGAATCTTACTCTTTGGTTCCACTACATTCCACAACAGAAACTTGCGCAAAAAGCTTTCTGTATGTATTTTAAAACAGATATTCGACAATGGAAATCCACAGTTAAATTAAACGTCATCATCATCATTTATCTTTCCATTGCGAATGACAAATGCAAATAATTGATGTAAAAATATATGTTCTAATATGTATTTGCTTATTCCTTTAAAGCAGAGCTGCTTAAACTGCGACTCGCTTCTAATTTAATACGCCTTGCATAACATTTTATCATAATAATTAGGATAACAAATGGACCTCTGTCTAAATATGTTATTGTTCTACTAATTTTATAATGATTCTAAAAATTAACAATGTTTCTGGCAGTTCTTTTAAAAAAAAATTATAAGAGAGAGGAGACAAAGGAATTATGGATATCCCCAACACCAGAGGAACTGTATCTGCGCTGCCGGCATTTGAGAAAGATGTACGCTGGCTTTTTAAAGTATCCTACGTCGTAATGGTTCGGAAATACAGGCAGGAAATTTTGCAAAAATGTTGAGTTTCCCCAACAATTAGGTCATTACCAAATACATTGATTTTTATGGTGATTTTTGATTATAACTTAAAAATAAATTCCAACTTATAAGCTGGAAATATTTTGTAACCCTGTTTAAAAAGAAACAGTGTATGACAGGACATTGCAGTGTAAATGTTACTGTTCAAATATTAAAAGGATCGCATGTCGTTTTATTTGTGCTGCGAAACGCAAACTGCGATCGCTTCACTAAGTTTTAGATTCGCAATGTAACTAACTACGTATAATTTACAGTAATATCGAAGCAGTCTAAAGAGTTTTATTTTTTGTCATAATCACGTCATAATTGTGACTAGTTATTGAACCGGCTTACAAGCAAAAAAAATGGCAACCATTGAGTTCAAGTTCACACCGAATATTTTATTCTATTCCCTGTAAATTCATCTTATTCTGATTAAAAAAATATTGATTTACAGTACGAAACACAACCACACCATGCTATTTATAAAAATATTTTGAATAGATTAAATAAAAAACCAGAAATTCAATAGACAACGAGGAGTTATTGAATCTGTATTCAAGGGCAATGAACTTGACCAGAAGAAATAAACGTGTATAATAAGTTTAGAAAGAGACGAAACAACTTGCCCAATTTTACATCTTGCTTTAAATTAATTAGATATCAGAGAGTTCACGAAAGAAATAAAATTGCGAACATTTTAATGTTCAATGTCCCAAATTTGTGACGTTCGGCGCGAAAAAAAATGTAAGATGGAATTTTAAAATCGGCAATCGAGTAATAAAATAACAAGGTACAAGGTGTTATATTTAAAAATGCCTCAAATTAGATTTAGTAGGCAAATAAAATGTAGACATTCGCGTACATTATTTTCTACATATGTTAAACGCAATATTGTAGACATGATAATTAGGAAATAAGTCAATAATCTTTGACATATGCGAAGTATCCACTACGTATTTATAACAAGTAATTGTATTAAGTTATTAAATTAATTATATGAAGTATCAACAATAAAACCAAAAAATAATTAATAAGCGATGACTTATAAGAGATTATTTCTCATGATTTTGACGACAATCGATTATGCAATTTAAAAAAGTACGAAATTCGACCTTACACCCTTCACATAGGGCCTTCGCATAACCCTAAATCAGATGACCTTTGCATGACACTTAAAAAAAAACTGACCTTTTTTTCTAGCAGCCCTATCATCTCTCCTTGTTCATCGGATTTTTCTTTCTCGGTCATTTTTCTAATATTTAACACTGATTAGTAAATTATTAGAGTAATATTTACAAGTCGGATTCGCGTGGGTAACTGCTTGTAGACGACCACCCTCGGGCACGCATGCGCGCTCCAACACTCCGCTACGACAATAATCCTTAGAACTAAAATGATGCAATAGGGGGGCCATTTTGTTGTGTTACTTAATAATTTTATCATTGCACAATTGGGACTTTACAATAGGAAATTATTTTTTAAAAGAATTTTTTTTTACTTACTTTTAGTTTTTTTTTTAAAAAGGTTGTAAGCAATTTTAAACAGATTTACAATCAGGGTAAAACAATACATAGTCTCCGTTAGTTTGTTTGAACGATCTTAAGACGTTAGAGAAGTCTCTGTCTACAAAACTCGTAGTCCCCCTAGTCGGGACTCCGGTCAGGACCTCAGACATTACGTCATGCCTTCCAATGATAACAGGCACATAATTTGAAACACTATTATGCAACTATACTATAGCATTAGTGAGAAGACATAGTTCATACTTAGTATGTTGACTCTATTATCTAATTAACGCCAATTTCTGAGATCGGAATATTGACAATGATTCAATTTGTCATCAAACCGCATGTTTGCTAAGAGTTTTCTTTAACATCAAGCGTATTTGCCACACGCAATTTCGCAAATACAAGGTTGCTAAAGGACCTATATGAGTAGATTAAGGAAACACACTATTTTTTCTCAATTTAAATTTCTCGCTATTGTACACCCGGGTCTCTATTAGGTATTTTTAAAGTTTTTTTTTTAACAAAGTTACAAGCTTATGTACATACCCGCGAAGAACATTACGTAAAACCCATCTTACTTTAATGAGATTTTAAAGCAGCCATCTTGGTAGCATTTAAGTAATTAGTATTCAACATTGCAAGGACTTTCAAGGACATAACCTTTGAGTATCAGTTAAGCAGATAACTCCTGTTCGGCTGAACACGGCGCAATAAAATATTCTGCGCAGTTGCAATCACATAACGATTACAAAAAAAAACAAAGACGTCAATGATTTTTAATGGCTTAATGGATATTAATTTAATTAAAAAATATATTTTTCTGCATTTACTTCTGTAATGCATAAATAAATCTCTATTTATGGAAGACCTAGCTGGCGTCCGCGAGCAATTAAAAAACACCTAAAGAGTAACCTATTATTCTTTAATTTTTTTTATAATACATCAGTGCCAAATTTCATCAAGATCCGTTGAAACGTTCTGGAGACCTACAAACAAACATCCATCTAAACATTCGCATTTATAATAAGTAAGATAAGATTAAAATCAGCTTTTAGGACCTAGATAGCCGAATTTGATTCGCGATTAGCGAGGTACCATTGCTGGTCAATTACACGCAGAAGTGTGTCCCGTCCTAGGATTTTTTTACGTCTAGTCGATAAATTGTTTTGCCATTAAACTTTGGATAAGACTATACATAAAGGCAGGGCTGTGAACGTTCTAAGAACATGAAAGGTTATCATTTTGTCGCGTGGCAGTTACGATAATTTACATCTTTACACTTAGGCTCGTTATATTATTGCAATACAGACCATTATCTTTCTTTAGTATAGTAATTACGCAAATATTATGTTCTATTTGACGTCATCTCTTATGTGAAGATAGAAAAGGATAAAAGAGTATAATTGTTTTATTCATTTTAATAATGTTAAAAATACGAAAATTTGGATAGATGGATGGATGGATGTTTATTGGTTATATGTTTACAAGGTATCTCGGGAACGGATCAACGAATCTTGATGAAATTTTGGCATAGATGTAGAACATAATCTGGAAGAAAACATAGACTACTAATTTTTTTTATTTCACTCGAACGTAGTCGAGGGCGATTATTAATATATTTCCAATAATTTGCACAAAACGATAGAAAGAAATTGCTTCTAGTAGTTTTTTTTCAGCTTTATGTCATTACCGTGAATTGAAAATATTGATTCTTGTCATGATATCTTTATAATTTTCTTCTTTATAATTATGCTTTTACTCGTCAAGTACTTGATTATTATTTTTTATAACTTTCATATTTTCACTAAGCAATTATTATGTACATTTACAATTAAAAGGTTAAAAGAAAACTACACAATTGATTTATTTCGATATATTTATTTTACAATCAAATATTTATAATTAAAATTCATACAGATCGTTGACAGATTAGCGCTTGCTAACCAAAAACTATTTACAAAGAATATTCTATTACTAGAAATGGCTTCTTGTAACCTATATGTTACTAATATCACTCCACATCACATACAATTTCATATATAATATGCTTACATATATATTCATAATTAATTATTTCATCAAAAATATATACGACATGGAATAAAAATTTTGTTATACACATTTAAGATACGAGAAACGTAGAATACAAGCTTATTGTAGACATCGCAGATATACCTGAAAAGAAACATTGTTTTTTTTTCTTAATTCAGTGAGATGAGAAAATGTTTTTTACAAATGTCTCGGCAATGAAAACAAGGTTTTAAAGATATAGACTAATCGTATATCTTAATTAATCTTAAAATACACTAAATATTATTTCTGGCAATATTTCTTATATAATTTCTTTTATAATTTCTTCCCATAATTTATTATTATGGAAAAATAAACGTGTGCATAATTAAAAAGTGATCATAGATAAAAATGTATACATTATTTAAAAAAAATTAAAAATTCATAATATAATGTTTGTGGCAAGAAAACTAACCTAAAACATATTAAAGCTGTCCTTAAAAACGTACAGACATTTAAATTAGAAATAGGAATTTGCAGGAATCTCGTTGAGATAAAATTTTCTAAAATTTTTATTTTTATTGTAATCCAGCAAAATAAATCGAAAAATTATAGGCCATTATTTTGTACATATCAAACTGTGTGTAAAAATTTAAAACTCGATATATAAGTATATGTAAACTTTAAGTTCCTACAAATCCCAATAAAAAAAAGACAAACTGACAACTAATTTTAGACTTAACTTTAGATATTTATATTTACTATTAAATGTTAATAATAATTATTAATAGTATTTGAACTTTAGTAACAAGGTAAGAATTGAAAAAGTATTTTGGCGCGTTTATTGCTGTCAGAAAATAGAAAGAGCAGTAAAAAAGATGATACAAATATTAAAAAAAATAAGGCATTACTAATAAATAATTCGTCAGTAATAGTTTGTGTTTGAAATAAATACACACATTTTTAACAAGGCATTGATTGAACAGCTGACATATGCGGCCATTTTGATAAAATTAAATCCATTTTGACAAAACATTACAAAATGGTTGCATATTGTTACTTTGACATTAATTACAATACTTTGGCGCGAATGACGTGCTTTCGTTACAAAGTCCAGTGTCAGAATGATTAGTGAGGGGACATAGACATCGACATTTCAGTTAGGCTAGTGTTGTGCCAGTATACCGGCGCAGTGTCTTTTTTTCCTAAAATTACTAAAGTAAATCTTTTAATAAACCTATTTACCATTTAATAGTAAATATATAAATAGTATAGAGTAAAGATTAAATATGTTTATACTAGAGTTAAAATTAAAGTCGAAAGTTTTTCGATCTCAACTTATTATTAGGCCGGTCACTACTCGTTGTATCGATATCTTAATTTCATATTATTTTAATTGACAGATATTATTTAACTATATACACACGTAACAACTTATATTTAACATACATACAAACAGACATACATTTTATATATCATTTAAGTATGCAATGTTGTAAGGAGAATTTTTTTTTACAATTATATTTTATAATCAACTAGCTGTTGCCTGCGACTTCGTCAGCTTTGAATAATAAACTAAAAGATATTTTTTTAGCCGAATTTTTAGCTTCAAATTTTATTCAGATCTATTTAGCAGTTTTGGAGTTACATGATCATAAACAAGCAGACAAACTTTCACATTTATATTAGTAAGAAGTATGATAAAGTGATTAGTATGTTTTACGATAATTTTTATTTATTTTAATTATTTAATTTGCCAAATATCCTAAGGGTAGATAACCTAATGAATACATTACCCTGGATAAACATGAAATTGTGCAAAAATCAATTTTTTTTATTTTATTTAAAGCAAGTATCGAAAAAGTTTCAGTAACTAGACTCTTCAAATTTTACAATATCAAACTGGCCAGAAACGTAAATTGTAAAAAAAAAAACTAAAATATAACTCGCTCAGTAATACTTGATATTTTATAAATACATAATTAAATTTTAGTATCTAATTATTAAGTTATTATTATTAACATGTGTTAATTATTACTTGAAAATATATACTTTAAATATACTTAATATTACCTTAAAGTTTAAATATGTTTCGCAATGATTTTTGATATGTATTGATGTTGGAGCAAATTAGACCTTATTTCAATACGCATAAAGACTAACGCCAAAGGCGACGTTTTTAGATTTATTCATACCCATTAGTTACTCTAATAATATGTAGAAGATAGAAAATAATAGTTTTAATAGTTTAGCTAGTTATTTTGCTAAGATTTTAACAAATTCGTATATGTTTATTTTATTTAACGTAATCCACAAGTCTTATACAATTGAGAGACATTAATAAACTCATTATCTTATAATATTTACATAAAACCAGATACTTGTAGTAATCAAGAATTTTTTTTAAAGTGTCGATATTAAGAAGATGCAAAATTTCAAACTTTGAAAATGGTCTATTTGAGAAATCTATTATTCAAAAATATAAGCTTTTAACTTTGAATCTTAGGCGTTCTATCGGTGGGAGGACAATATAAATATCGTGCAATTTACGACATTTTGTTGTAGAGGAAAATCCAAAATTTATTTCGATTCCTGTCAATGATGCAATTCCGAAACAAGTATCAAGAGTATTGAATCTATGCATTTTGTTTTTTATTCGTACCAATTTTTAACAATGTAAATTAGTATATGGACAAAGATATACACAGAATCATTCTACTCAATAATTATAACTAGCATTTAATCCAGTTCAACATATTTACATTTATCATTTGCTTAACATTTTCATTATAACCTTTACTTAACTGCGGGTTTCAAGTGTAGTGTCACTTGTCACTATGTCGTGACACTAGTCACTATGTCGTGACACTAGTCACTATGTCGTGACACTAGTCACTATGTCGTGACACTAGTCACTATGTCGTGACACTAGTCACTATGTCGTGACACTAGTCACTATACACTAGTCACTATGTCGTGACACTAGTCACTATGTCGTGACACTAGTCACTATGTCGTGACACTAGTCACTATGTCGTGACACTAGTCACTATGTCGTGACACTAGTTACTATGTCGTGGCATTTGTCACTAAACAAGGCAACCTTGTGACAATTATCACTAAAATCCGCTGTAAATTCCAACAAAAGTATACACTTTGTATTTTCCTATAAAATCCGAAAATACACGGACCAAATTCCTAAAGAAGCACAATTTATACCAAGAAGTTTGTGAAGTAAGTCTTTAAACTTTTCTAACCTCACACCAGTGTATCATAACCTAACTGTGACGTCATCGTCCAGTGTGCTCTCCAGCTCGCAGCAAGACGCCAGCTCCTCGAAGGACATGCCGTCCAGGGTCATGGTGATGGAGGAGATGCTTTTGAACAGCGCCTCCGGGTCCAGGTCCTCCGGCAGCTTGGTCAGGAACTGCGCGGCGGAGATAAAGTCCATATCTTTTAGTTCGTCTTGGTAAAGATGGAGAATGCCTGTAAACGAAAAGATAAATCTTTATCCTTTCTATAGAAATTGATTTGAAAAAATGTTACAAGTAGATTGCCAGTGATAAAAAATTTATTTAGCTTTAAATATTAAATTTTAATCAGCTGAATATTCAAATTAAGCTGTCACATCGTGTTCGTATCAAAAAAGTAATCCAAAACAAGTAGCCATTAATCTATAACCTCATACTGAAACTACACTAAGGGTCAAGTTAACAACCCTGAATGTTTCACGTATATTGTAACAGTTATTACCAAGAGCAGCATTAAAGAGGAAGGTATCTCCATCTCTTAGGAAGACATCCCAGACGCGGCAGGCGGCGTCCAGCGGCATGGCCTTGGCGAATGCGGTGTAGAGCCACTCCACCAGGTACAGCTCCGGCGCCACCAGCTCCGCCAGTGCAGGCAGGTTGTGTCGCAGCAGCCGCCCGTACGCCTTCCACAGACGCTGCACACAACAAATGTTTACTAATCAAAAGTTCACATCATCCCAGTCCAGCGGAAAAACTAATATGGATTGCTACTGAAATGCATGGTACGAGGTTTACTATTTCCGTTTATAATCCAGCACTGGATACTGGACTGGAATGGTTTAAATTGGACATAATTAAGCTTACATACAACTAACAGCTAAACATCGGTTTTGGCTTATTCAATGTTTATAAAACTAAATTTCTTCGAATGACATTAATATTTTTTAGACTATAGACTTTTGTGGTGTTAATGGTTTGAGGCTAAGTCTTTAAAAATTGATGCATTAGATATAGATGATCCTTCCATTCTTTTCTTGAGAACGTCAAGAAGCGTATCATCAACCAAGACTATTGATTTTTAATTTCCTGTCTTTTTTATTACCTGCATAGCAGCGCCATCTCGTGTGAATGCGGCGCGCAGCACTGGACCGTCCAGTAGGTTCGCGAAGCAGACGAATGCTTGCGGAGCTTCCATGTTCAGGATTAGTACTGCAGCAATGAAAGACATGCCCTGAAATACAAATAAAATAACATTTATAATATGAATATTATAGAAATAATTCTCTCTCCACTCACAGTCGCTTAAATACTTAGTTAAAAGTTAAGTTTCAAACTAAAATTATTGCTTACCTAACCGTGGGTTTCCGAGACCAAAATTCCCGTTATTTCTTCAAACATATTGTTATCTCTGTTTTGGAAAAGATGAAAGACAGGGACGATACGTTTTGTGAGATTTGGTCTCAGAAACCCACTTATCCTCTGGATTTATCACAATGCACATTAGATGAAAATATTTCTTTAGCCATCAACTAAACATCATTGAAACATTTTAAATAGTTCCTTTAAAGCAGTAAAGAGAAGAAGACATGAAAAGAAAATACGGTCAGATCATTGTCCAGATTATTTAGAAAAGGCTAGAAAAAAATTTTGACCTGTATATATCCTATATCAGGTCTATAGCAGACATATGCAGCCAGCAGTTCATGCAGAACATCGAAGTACGGCCCGCCAGGCTGGAAGATGCACAGATGTGGGAACGTCCGCGCTATATCCAACTGGATCAACTCCATTGAACATTCGTCGTTATAATCTAATAGATTAGGGTTTGATTTCGAACAACACTTCTTTGGACACGATTCAACATTCAAACTTTTTAAATTCTGCTCACTGAAGTTCCTCGGCATCCCTAACCTTGGCTTCTCATCCTCGTCTGCTACAGACATGTCTGTTGCTTGTTTCTCTTCTTTTGACAGTCGATTTGAATCATTCTTTTCTTTATTTTGACAGCCGCAAGCTTCTCTATTCTTCACTTTTAATTTCTTTCTTCTCTGCTGCGCTTCTAAAAGTTTCTGTTTTGCTTTCGCGACGAAGTCTTGATACATTTCTGGACTTATTTTAAGTTTGTTCTCGATCGCCAGTTGCCAAACTTTACCTCGTATCGACGGCGGTAAGCCGCTCCACCAAAGTTCTAGTGTTCGCTTTGAATTTTTCCTGTAATATACATATAGCTAATTTTAATATTTTTTTTAATTATAAGGTGGCAAAAGTCCAAGCGGCTAGATAGCCAATACAGATGTATTCGCTAGCCATTGACATCCGCAATTGCAGATGCGTTGTCTACCTGTAATCGACGGAGGCGGAGACATACAAAGAGTTTATTTCATCTATGCCTCCCCTCCCCTCCTCTTTCAAATTCCCCTTCATTTTCCCATATAGACCTCCGGAACACACACTCATCTGACTGTACGCAGAATTACTTCCACTTGACGCCTGTCCTCTGTGTGGTTGGTATTTTACCAGCCACGGTATATTAGTAAGCGTAAGTAATATTAGCGATATTGACAAATTTCAAATATTTTGGCCGTAGGTACATCGCATAGCGAAGATAGCGTCATATGTTATGACTATTGTTAATGTTATAATGAAAACATTTAGTACAGGCGCCTACAACACAGCTATGGCGGGGTTCATCGCTCGCCTCACAATGCACAACTCGATTAGCGATTGATATGGCTGCCGGATTACAAGACACAGACCAAGACGAAAACAGTTTACTTTAATTAAGTATTTTTACTATTTATTTATTGGTGCAATACCTCAAAAACAGAAGAGTTCAAGAGAGATACACTGTAGCTTCATTTTAAAATGTATTTAAATACCTTTCATAACCGTTCATATAATATTTGATCTAGTACAATAAATCTACGATTAGTTAAACAGATCTGGATTTACATTCTCAGGGTAATATAA